>NW_015386766.1:217219-291990 GCF_001527695.2 Protobothrops mucrosquamatus | reverse complement strand
CATCCCTAAGATCATTGGGCATTCCATGCCTGGGGTCACCACAAACGTTATGTCCTCCTCATGTTTGCCCAGGGAGAGGTGTATTGGTAAAGTGGCTAGGGTAGCTGGCACCCCCCCTGCTATGGACCCATCTAACTGGCCAAATGAGATTGGTTGTTCCAGTCTCCTCGACGGAATGCCCAGATTCCCCACTAGCGTCAGGCTAATGAGGCAGCGGGTGCAGCCAGAGTCTATTAATGCTCTCACCCTCACGGCTTCGGCCATGAGGGGGATGAATATAGTCACTGTCTTGAGGATGGGTGCGATGCGTCCACTTACCAGGGGTTCGCCCTCCGAGCTGTCATCTGAGGCATCCACCGGCCCTGCGGTATAGGCTGGGGTTCTTTCCCTCTGCTGAACAGAGGTGGGGGATTCCACAGCTTCCATCATTCTCATGGCAGGTTCTTTTGGCTTAGCTGGAGGCTTTCCGGAGTTACTGGCCGGTGATCTGTTTGGGTTGTGTTGGGTGGCTCTTGAGCGGTATTCTACAGCTCAGTGCCCTTCTTTCCCACACTTGAAACACCCCGGTTGCTTCTTGGCCATGGCCAATGGTTTCACTGGTTCGCGTGCCAGCTCAGGCGGTGAGCGGCTCCATTGTTTTCCTCGGCGGTGCCTCCTCAGTAGGTCGATCTCTGCTTCCTCTGCCAAGACATACCATTCCTCGAGTTGGTGTGGGTCGCCTCGGGGCAGGCAAGCATCATATAGGTCATAATTTAGTCTGTCTTTGAAATGGCTAAGGAGGATGTCTTCTGGCCAGTTCAGTTTGCTGGCAATGGCCCGGAATTCTTGTGTATATTCGGCTACCGGGCGTTTGCCTTGCCTCATCGTTTTTATCCTTTCGTGGGCTTTGCGATCAGCCAGGGGGTCCTCAAATCGTCTTCTCAGGGAGGACATAAAACGGTTGAAGTCGTTGAGCTCTGCGGCATTGGAGTCGTGCAAGTTCACCACCCAATCTGCGGCCGGTCCGTCTAAGGCAGATTGCACAATCCGGATACGGGCTTTGTCGCTGGGGATGTCCTGCTCATATTCCTCCATGTAGCTGAGGACTTGGGTTAGGAAGAATCCCAAGCGTGTTGGCTCCCCTTTGAATTTCACCTCCAGCGGCGGACGTCTTTGAATGGATCGGTGCCTTCGTTCTCGGTGGTAGTCTCTTCCATTCGGATTTCCATCTGTGGTTCGGCGGAGAGTGGGGACTACTGGATCAGTAGATGTCCCTGGGGTTGCAGGTTTCACTTCCCCTTCGTTGTCTCTCCCTTTGCGGCTCCAGGAGCTGGGGTGGGCGTAGGGCTCAGGATTCCCCTCTCCTAGGGAGCTGAGAGTTCGCTTCATTAGGTCGATTGCTTTCTCTAGAATCCAGCCCGAGTACGGTGCCCAGCTCCCTTCCTCTTCACTTGCGTGCAGGGATTTCTCCATCTCCTGCTTCCATTCTNGTTTTCTCCCTTTCTTGCTCCACTGTCTGACATGGTAGTTTTTGCAAAGTCCCCCGGCAAGGGTCTTCCTTCCAGGTGGACTAATTTTGCAAGTCCTGTCTAATGTAAGGACCCACCCCACTTTGCATCTTAAGAAGACAGAACTCCTGGAATATTTCTTCCAACAGGCATCTTTATTAAGAGAAAGCTGGATGTAGGCATTCTAGACAGGACTTGGGTCCAAGCTCTCACATTCAAGTTTTTAAGGGATCCCCCATTAGTCACACCCCCATCACCCCCTTCTCCCAGCGACAATCCCAGGCATTACATTCTCACCCCCTTTTCCTCATTGCCGGGAGGAGACTTCAAAAAGGATTACATGAAAGCTAATGACCCCCATTGTTATTGTTAGTCGGTTTGGTGATATCCACATCCAGTCCCTTTGAAGTAGGCTGAAGGAAGTGAGGGCCCTAAAGCCCCTTTGTTCACCCCCTTCCCTTCATCGTATGACAGAATCCAGAGCAGGCAGAAATGCGGGTTTTCATAGTTGATAACTAGAGATGGAATATATTTGGATTCTGACACTCTCCTCAAAATATTTTTTTCTGGAACTGATCTTGAAAAAGAAGGATCAGAATTACCACAGTGCCTTTCCTCCCACTCTCAACTCCCTGAGCTGGCCCAGAACGATATCATTTTCAATAGTATTAAAAGGAGGCTATACTGCCTCCCATTTCATCACATTTGATCAGCTGCTGCAACAATATAATTTCAATTATATCACCAGAAATGAATTCTGACTAGAAGGGATTCTTCTAGTCTTTCTCTTCCACAGCCTTTGGAAGCTTCAAACCACTTCAACAATTTTATCCCAAAAGAAAAGATTCACAATTGGATGGAAACAGACCAGTATTGTTGGCTCCAGCAATGGCTTCTAAAGGAGGTAGAAACACTCCCATTATTCAAGTGTACTATTCTTTATACTAAACATATGTTGTCTTCCAGAAGCTTGAATAGTCAAGAGGGTCATGCATCTAATACACGTGAGGGATGGTGCTTGCAACACTGAGCTCCCATCCCAGTTCCTCAATAATTCTTTCATCTAGGACAGAGGTTGTCACTCTCTGGCTCTATGTTTGTAGCTCTTGGCCTAATTCTATGGACTTTAGTCTAATATCAAATCCTTAGAGACCAGAAATCAATCTAAATTTATTTTAGAGCTAGCTGTTCCTTCCCTGGACAGGAATTTTGGCTGTAGTCTTGCAGTTCTTGGCTGCAGAACAAACCTACCTCTGGAAAAAAATGTGACTTTTAATGGAAAGAATATTGGCCACCCTGATCTAAAATTTATCTCCGTTGCATGACAAAGTTGATTTTTTTAATGCTATGCTTTTGCCCCCATTTTCCCCCAGCCCTCAATTATATTGTCATATTGTCATGTACTGATGCCTTCCAACAGGCATTGTGCAAATGTATAAGTTATAGGGAAAAGAATAAATATCTCTGTACCCATGGACACATCTTTCACAGCCTATCCAAACCTTGGCTTATCTAGGATTTTGTAACATGTGGGGGACAAAATATTTTTCATTTCACTATGAAATAGATAGGATACAAAATGTGATATGAATATAAAATTAAATATACAGAGAGACTTAATAGTGGAGAACTTTCAAAGTACAAAAAATAGATGCTTTATATTGATTAATTTAAGCTGGTATTCTACCTACTTTAGCTAATCAGAGTTTTGGGCAGGAAGAGTCTCTTCATTTTAAAGATGCCAGAGAGCAAATGTATATAGGAAGCATGATTTTTGTCACTGAGTTGTACCCCAAATTAATTATAGCTTGCTAATGGCTAAATGTCTTTGTTTAAAATCTTTTCAATATACACAACTTCCTATAGAAACACCTCATCATAAATATTCAGAATACCAAGGGAGTTAGTTGTGGTAAAATCAAGCTTTGGGTCTCCCTTTAAAATAGTCAAACAATTGCCAGGCAATCAAATGAGAGGATAACAAAAAGACAGAAGAATTTACGCCATATGTAACTATCAGGATTTTTGCAACCTAGATATGGTATATCCATGCTTCAAGGGCATATAAATGAAAATAAAGTTACTTCGGTTAACAAAAAGACATTTTCAATTTAGTAGCATTGCATATCTGTTTGTGATAAACCCCAATTAGGCAACCCCTAGACAGAGCGGTGTGGTGGCCTAGAGGGAGAGCTCTTGCCTCACAATTAGGAGTTTGTGAGTTTGATCCTAGGTAGTGGAAGGGCATCTGACCAGGAAACAATCAGCTCCACTCAATTGCCCTGATCTCACCCCAATAAAAGGGATTACAGGGTCATGAAAAGAAAGAAAAAAGACAATCCCTAGACAGAGTTTGCAATTTAATAGTTAAGATGTTGGACCAGGTTCTAATCCTTGAGCAGCCACACAGGTTTACTTTTCGGAACAGTCACTATCTTCCAATCTACCCTACCTACAGAATTGTTCTTGAAGACAGAAATAAAAGGTGAGAAGGCCATCTTAAACTCCTTAATTAAAGACAGAATATAAATCTAAAATACAAATAAATATGTTAAAAAAATCTTGGATTTTGTCTGGCTTTATCCTAACACTTCCTAGTAGCATGTTATTTTTGGTTGTGTCCTTGTACATTTTTCAATAGCATTCAAAGCAATACAGGTCCTTTATACCTTGCATGTTTTTCACAAAAACAATGTATTCCTACATAAAAGACCTGCTTTTTTAGGAAAAAGTGCATGATATGTTTGCTGTTCTATTTTAAATTATTTTGTTATCTTTTTATGTGGCAATTTATGTTATATGTCCTCTCTGATTCTTACAAGTGCATTACACAGTTAAGCTATTTTGTGAGCAAGTCAGCTATCCTCATTTACATGTTAATTAAGTTCTTTGAAAATGGAAGCTGTCCATTTTGCATATGAATGTGCTAATGCACCATCTCTACTGGAAAGTGTAGGGTATTCCTTATCACCAGTAGAAATAGTATGGCACAGCTATTGAAATACAACCCAAATTGTTTTCAGCTGGTCAGAAGAAACTTAACAAACTGAGTTATAAATCATCAACTGAGAAGTGTGTATTAATTGAAATGTTCATTACAAAAAAAGCTAATATAGGCAGTCTTCAATTTATGACTACAATCGGACTTAGAATTCTGTTTGAAAGTTTTTTTCATTGGGATCTTTGTCCTACAGTAGTGTATAAGTTTAAAGGTACAGTATGGTACAGCTAAAGTATTAACCTTTTCCCTGCTGGAGTAAATTCTGCAGCTTTTGTTACTAGATTGTATATAAATCTGATTTATAAATTCATATTCACATCCTCAGCATCAACTTGTAAATCAAAGGATTTGGTGAGTGACAAAATGTCCTGATTTATTTTTTGTAAATCTTTATTGTGGTCAAAACCTTCAAAATTATTTAAAAGGGCCACAAAATGTTTTAAACAGTTTCCCCAAATGCCTTGCATGCATTTTGCAGTGACATCCTTCCAGGCTGCTGCAACATGTGCAATGCAATGGAGGATATTGTAACTTTTCCAAAAGTCACACAGTGATAGTCTCTAATTCTTCATTGTAAATATGGTATTGGCAAACGTTGCATGAAAATAGTAGGCCTTGAATGCCTCAATAGATCCCTGATCTATAAGCTATAGGAGGGGAGTAAACTACTTTTACATCTGGGTAGAGGTTACTGAGATGCAGAGGTTATCCAGGGGTGATGTTGAGGACTGGAGAATTTTGAAAGAAATTCTGTTTTCCAAGCAATAGGTCTTTACTTGGGGTACAATACAACTTATAAACCAATCTTCAAAGACAACTTGTATTATACAAGCTTTTCAATGGGATCAGTAATAAATAGGGGCAATGTGCTTGCTGATGCTTTTTTAATGGAGGTTCCAGTATGACGTGGTCACTTTCACCCAAGGCTCCGGTAACTTCAACTCCCTCTATCACTTCTTCTGTATTAGTAAGAATTCAGTCCAGTATGGCTTTACATCTAGTTCCCTCCTCCACCTTTTGGATGACAAAGTTGTTGGCTAGGTTGGTTAGGAATCTGTTTGAGCTCTTGCTCACTGCAGAGTTTGTCTCCCAGTTGATATCTGGATAGTTGATCTCCCATTACTATTGTGGTATGTTTCCTACATATATTTGTTAACTGGTTGGCAAATACTTCATCTATTTCTTCTGATTGGTTGGGTTGTCTATAATATACACCTATGGTAATGTCACTTTTTTTCTCTTTTATATTGACCCATATACATTTTGGAGAGATTTTATCTTTGATCATGTGCATTTCTGTAGATATGTAGTGTTCTCTTTCATATAGTGCAACTCCCCCCTCTTTTTGTAGGTCTGTTTCTTTTGAACAATTTGTATCCATCCATCAGTCCATTCCATTCATGGATTTTGTCCCACCAGGTTTCTGTAGTACCAACTATGTCATACCCTCCCTTGTGTACTATTGCTTCTAGTTTGCCCTGTTTGTTTTCTAACCTTTGAACATTTGTATATAAGCATTTAAGACTTTTATGCCTGTCCATGAGTATATTTCCTGCATCTCCTGAATATTGTTTGAGTTTTTCTTTTTTTCTCATCTTTGCCCACCTCATTGTTTGATTTGTTTTCTTGGGATTTATGATTAGTTTTGGGTTCTAGAGATTCTGAAGATTGGGCACCCTCCCCCCTCAATTTTAATTTAAAGCCCTCTTGATGGGTTGGGCCAGTCTTTTTCTGAGTACATTTTTCCCTGTTTTCGTGAGGTGCAGTCCATCCCTTGCCAAGAATCCTTCATGAAGGAAATGCAGTCCATGATCCAGGAAACCAAGGGTTTCTTGGTGACACCAACCCTTTAGCCATTGGTTTATTTCTAAAATTCTTTTTTCCCTCAATGGGTGTTGGCCTTTCATTGGGAGTAGTGATGAGAACACTACTTGTGCTCCTAGTTTCTTAACTTTATTGCCTAGTTGTTTGTAGGTTCTTTGTTGTGTCATTCATCCCAATATGGAGGAGGAGGAAGGGGTAGTAAGACGTAGGCCAAATTATTTTGGTTAGGTTCTCAGCCACGTCTTTGATTTTTGCTCCAGGAAGACAACATATCTCCCTGGATTGTATGTCTGATCTGCAGATGGATGATTCTTTTCTTTTGAGGATAGAATCTCCTATTACCAACACTTGTCTTCTTTTGGGGGGGGCTGCAGTCTGGGGTGCTTTTCTGTTTATCTCTGGTATGTTTGTTGATGTGACTTTTTAAGGGATGTTTGAAGTGACTTTTCAAGAGATATTTTGAAGTTGTTTCCTTGCTAGATGTCTGCATGGGTTTGGGGTTTTTTTTTTTGAGGGGAAGGTCGTGGGTCTGCGTGTTTCCATCTAGGGGGAGAAATTGATTGCTCAGTTTTAGTGGGGCTGTTTCTGGTTGGTTTGGATTGGGCAGAAGGAGTTTGTTAGTTGTATGCTGCTTCTTTCTTTGAGTATTGTGTTTCCTTCTTTATGTGACACACCTCTATTTGTCTTCCTCCAAGGGTTTATCAATAGGCTCAAATCCTCTGGGAGTTATTTGTTTATTAATTGGTTCTTTTGGGTCGAGCTTTCTTTTGTATGTTGGGGTTTGGCTAGAGTTGCCTCTAAGTTCCTTACTTTTTCCTATAGCAATTCACATAGATAGTTTGGGTGTTCTTTGGGCATACATGGAACATGTATTGCATACCACAATAGTGTCAGTCAATCCCTCTTTTTCGTTGGTGGATGTTCTTTGCCTTGTTTCTAGATTCTCTGTTCTGGGTAATTATGCCTATTTTTTTCTGTCCTTTTTTCTGCCTGTTTGTGCTTGTTTTTCTGCCTTGCTATTTTGGTTTAGATAAGTATGTGGTAGTGTGCCCTTTGGTTTTAAAAGGGAAAAAATTGCATTTATATTTAAGTTAAGAGTTAGTGTTGGAATAGGGCTATTTAATGAAGGGTAGGGCTGCTTCCTTCTCTAAAAATTCTTCACTGTCCTTCCTTTTCTTAATTTACTCCTTATTTATCTCTGTCCTCTCTGCCTTGGTTTTTGCCTCCCTTTCTGTGCTCAGCCAGTCTTTCTAGCTGCCCCCAGTTGTCTCCAGCCGTTTCTGATGAGCAGGTTTAGTAGCCGGGTTTTCTCTGCTGGGCCTTGCCACCAACTGCCTCCATCCATCACTCTGTCACTCCATCTCCAGCCATTGCTCTGTCTCTGACATTCACTCTGGTTCTCTTGAGCTGCCAGTTGGGTCCTCCACTGCTCTGTCGCCTCTGTCGTGCTGCCTTGCCACCACCTGTAGGCCTGCTGCTGCCATCACCTGCCACCTCTGTGCTATCCCAGCCACCCCACTGGTCAGTAGCTTTGTGTTGCCACCACCTGCCGCTTCTGCACTGACCCCAGCTGCCACACCAGTCAGTAGCTTCACGTTGCCACTGGCCACCTTTTCTCCACCACTTGAGCTGTTGGCGCAGTCTTCTGCTGCTGTTGGAAAACACAGCAAATGTAGATGAGACTCCACAACTGAAGAGAGAAAGCAGAGAAATCAGTTGAAGACTCTCAACATTATTTTGCACACACACTGCTACTAGAATATTTCTGAAGGATTGTAAAAGGAGTTAAAATAAAAGAAAGAAAATAAAAATAAAACAAATAAAGTATAGTAAAAATGAAATAAAATAAATCTCCTAGATCAACCACAGCCACTGAGACAGCACAGTACGGTATACCTGTAGCCAGCCAGAAATACTCTCTATTATTAATCCTATCAACCAGGGCATGATTTAGCTTACTGTACTGTATATTGTTTAAATAAAAATAAATTAAACAAGAATAAAAATAAAATAAAACAAATAAAATAAAATAAAATAAACCTCTTAGATCAATAAACTAACTATTAACACTATGACACTGCAGTAAATAAAATGCTTACCTTATAGCAGTAATACAGCAATAGATACAATACTTTGTAATTAGCTTGGCTGCTTTCTGCTTCTAAATATTGTACTGTAAAGGAAGGAACACCTTGGAATATAAAAAACTTGTAAAACAGCAAACTAGTGTTGTTAAATACAATTAAAATTAGGGAGGCAGAGGACGGAAGATGCATATCATGATACAAATCTCTAACTGTACTCAATTTAAAGAAAAACTGGGAAAATATTAAAGGCAAGAATAAGTTAATACAACACTGAATGGAAAAAGTATTTACTTTTCTTTTTTTTTTAATAAAATTTTATTAATTTTTATAATTAAACAATAAGTAATATGATGCATTTATAACACAAACACACACACAAAAAAAACAATCCAACTCAATACATTATCGGAAACGCTTGGCAGTCCCCGCCCTGCCTCCGGCCTCATCCACTTACCTTTCCTTCCTACCTCTAGCCCACAGCCTCTCCTCCTTCCTCCTTCCCACTCTACATCCCCCCTCTTCCTGACCACCTCCTCGAGTGCAAGTCAGGGTACCAGCCGAGCATTTCCTCTTATCAATACAATTATTATTAGCATATGAATACATCAATTTTGTTTTAATACCCCTAATCCCCTTCCCCCCCCCCCGAGCTTCCCGGAACCAAATACAGGACTAAAACAGATCATTCCAAATCTAAATTACAATTTAACTAAACAAATATAATACTATCAGTATATACCTACTTTAACTCTAATAAGGCAATTAAATTAATTAAAATTAATTAAAAACCAATATATCTACTCAAAAACTATATAACATTTAATCACTCCATACATCTAATATAATCTATCCACCTTCAACATTTAAACTTTACATAATTTTTTCTTACATTTTACACTTAAATTTTCCCTTCACTTTCTTCCCTCTCCAGTCTATACTTTCAATAAAATCTTAAGTCAATACCTCCTGCTTCACAGCTGGAAAAATAAAATAAAATCCCAATCTTAATTTTTTACCTCTTTCAGAAAAAAAAAAGAACAAAAAGCTCTTTACAAACATATGATAAACTAATTTGTTCCATTTCCATAATAAAGTCTCATTTCCAGCATTTATCCATCTTTTGGCTTACAAAGCTTGCTAAGCATTCCTTGCATGTCTGTGGCTGCAGCTCTCTTTGGCCTCGCCCCTCCCACTGGCTCCGAAGGCTGTGGATATGTTATAGAAACTGTTTCTTTTTGTTGCTCTCTCTCTTTACGCCTATAAGCAGCACGGGTCATCCTTTGCTCCTTTTGAGGATCTTCTACCGATAATGACATGGCCCCAGGCAATTCCACAACAAGTTGCTCCATCAGATCTTCTTGTGCTTTAGATGTCGATGATGGTGACATATCAGCTTTCAGGACCGACATATAAAAATCTTTGGCTTTTTGAACAGAGTTTAATCTATGTCTGGTCCCTGCGAAATTTAATATAATACCCAAAGGAATTTCCCATCTGAAAGGTATCTGCCGCTTCTTTAACTCCTGAGACAAAAATGTAAAATCCTTTTTTCTTCTTAAAATCTTAGAAGGTATTTCTTTTAAAAGTATAATATCTTGTGCGGCAATTTGAAATCTCTGCTGATAAAAGAGCTGTATAATTTCATTACGATGTATTCTTGTAGTAAAACAAACAACCACATCTCTAGGTAGATTTCTTTGACGTGCAACCCAGGAGTTCACTCTAAAAAAATTTTCTATTTCTCCACAAATCACCTCTGGGTTGCAATTCAATACCAGGGCCAAAGCTGTCACAACTTCCTCTTTAAGTTTCTCTTGTGGGTCCTCTGCAAGACCCCTGATTCTCAGAGCAAATTCCAATTGTTTATATTGCAACATTAACATATCATTTTGAAAAGTTTCCACTCCTTTCTCTACCTTTTCAAGTCTATCCTCCGTTCCCTCCATTTTCTCCACTAATTCATCCACTCGTCCCTCTACCCGATCAATATGAACTGCAAGTCCTTGAAAAATATGTGATAAATTTTCACAAAGTTCCTGATTTTTCTTATCCAAAAGTTCTTCTGTTTGTTTCAAAGTCTGCAATGTGGACTTGGCTAAAGCCTCTTGTAAATCTTTGAGTGTAATGGAAGGAGGAGGTGTTGGTGGGGGAGATTTAGGTTTTTGTTGTTGAGTTTGCACCACAGGAGAAGAAATAGCTGTTTTAGACAACGCAGGAACAGTATGTTTTGAAGCCATTCTGCCAAATTATTTTTTAAAAAATCACAGCAAGTATAAACTTAAAAAGCTTGACTTTAAATAAAAAAAAATTAGAATCCTTTAAAGTACATCCACAACCGGAAAGAAAGTGAAAGTTTTCCTTTTGTTAAAAAAAAAGGAATGCTTCCGCGGCCATTTTCTTGTCACTTTCACTTATAGCAAGTAAAAAATCCCAATAAAGTCTTCGAGTTAAAGTCACTTTTTAACTAAAATAAAAATCCCCTGTCAGATTCCGTCTGTTTCAAAAGTTACTCACAAGCAGATACAATGTAACAGCAGTGGCGGCGACGTCTGGCTTCGCTTCAAGAAACGAAGACACACCGAGCTGCGGAGAAGAGGTCAGGACTCTGGGGGAGTTCTCACCTACATCCCCCCAGGATCGCTCCTGGGGGGACTAGGGAACTCAACCCCTATCCCGACCAAGCTCACTTTCTCCCCTTCGCCCGGGGAGAAAGTTCCAAGCCGCAAAACAGCTGATCTGCGCTGTTTTGACGGCTTTGACGCAGTCCCGGGCTGGAGGCTGAAGAAAAAGCCTCCTTCGGCGGCGCCTTGCCACAGGAAGCTCCTCTAGTATTTACTTTTCTTGTAAGGTGTACTCAAGCGTCACTCCACTGGTCCTACACACAACAGTCATAAAGGAAAAAAAAGGTATGCTGACTGCAAAGTCACACAATTATACAAATGCCCTTGCTGTGAAGGCCCTGGATGTCCTGCACTCTTATGCCCAGGCCTGCTGTGAAAGCCCCACATGTCACACAATCATGTGACCAGGGAAAAAAAAAACAACTGCAATTGTGTGGGACTTGGAAATCAATCATTGTAACTACTGATGACTTCTGGGTAGGGTGATCACATGACCCAAAATGGCTACCTCTTCTAGAAAGACCAAATCCTAGGCCTTTTGTTGGATTATAATCTTGAGTGCAGTTGGAACTTTACTTTGGGTTTCCGACGTACCTTTGAACAGCTGTTAAGCCACCTATTGTAAGTCAAGAACTATCTGTAATATAAACACATTATAAGGAAACCATACATTATTTTAAATGATAAATACAGGATTATAACCAAATGCTAAACTAAACTAAATTTATTTATATTGGTGCTTTTGAGTTAATACCGAATCCTGGTGACTGCATGAACTAGTTTTCTGACTGGCAAGGTTTTTCAGAAGTGATGTGCCCTTGCCTTCTTCCAGGACTGAGAGTGACTGCTGTCTTTGTGCCTAAGACAGGAATAGCTGTCACAATCTCTAGCCTGGTACTTAAACACTATACAAAATGATGAATTCTTACAATTTTAAGAATATACGTATTCTTACTAAATGTGCATTACAGTTCACAAGCAAGATTTAACTCAAGAATTATTGATTGACAATCTTGAAGAAATGATTGTGTCACAAACAACGAGATGGAATTCTTTGTGATAATAATAATAATAATAATAATAATAATAATAATAATGATGATGATGATGATGATGATGATGATGATGATGATGATGATGATGATGATGATGATGATGGAAGGGACCTTGGAGGTCATCTAGTCCAACCCCCTGCTCAGGCAGGAAACCCTATACCATTTCGGACAAATGGCTGTCCAGTCTCTTCTTAAAAACTTCCAGTGTTGGAGCATTCACCGCTTCTGGAGGCAGGTTGTTCCACTGGTTAATTGTTCTAATTGTCAGGAAGTTTCTCCTTAGTTCTAGGTTGCTTCTCTCCTTGATTAGTTTCCATCTGTTGCTTCTTGTCCTGCCTTCAGATGCTTTGGAAAATAGTTTGACTCCCTCTTCTTTGTGGCAGCCCCTGAGATATTGGAACACTGCTATCATGTCCCCCTTCGTCCTTCTCTTCATTAAAGTAGACATACCCAATTCCAGCAACTGTTCCTTATATGTTTTAGCTTCCAGTCCCCTAATCATCTTTTTTGCTCTTCTCTGTACTCTTTCTAGAGTCTCAACATCTTTTTTACATCGTGGTGACCAAAACTGGATGCAGTATTCCAAGTGTGGCCTTACCAAGGCATTGTAAAGTGGTATTAATACTTCACGAGATCTTGATTCTATCTCTCTGTTAATGCAGCCAGCACTGTGTTGGCTTTTTTGGCAGCTGCAGCACACTGCTGGCTCATATTTAAGTGATTGTCCACTAGGACTCCGAGATCCCTATCACGGTTACTACTATTGAGCAAGGTACCCCCTATACCAGGGCTTTTCAACCTTTTCACCCATTGTACCACTTTTAGGATATGGCAACATCCGAGTACCACCGAGTACCACCATTGTACCACTTTTAGGATATGGCAACATCCGAGTACCGCCTAGCAAGGTGTCAAAAACTTGATGACCAAAAAAAAAAAGGAAAAAAGTGATAAAGTACAGGTAGTCCTCGACTTACGACAGTTCGCTTAGTGACTGTTCAAAGTTACAATGACACTGAAAAAAGTGCACCCCAAGCCACAGCCGAGCAAGACACCTGCCTGCCCGCCCGGCGGCGCTCTTCCTCCTGTCCGAGGTTTCCATTGTTGTGAGCATTTCTGTTGAGGATTGGCAGCGGGGGTGGGGTGGCGGGGAGTTTGATTTTTATTCCCCCGATCTGCTGGGTGGTTGCAGCAGGTTTTGGTCACTTCACATGACCCTGGGACACTGTGACCGTCATAAATATGAATCAGTTGCCAAGCTTCTGAATGTAAATCACAAGACCCTGGGGATGCTGCAACATTCCAGCTGATTGGTGCTTCTTCTGGGCTCAGCAGAAGCATCAGGATCAGTGCCGAGCTCCAGCTGTAGCCTGGTGCTGATCCTGGCACTTCCGCTGAGCCCTGACAGCCCTGCAGCTCCAGCCATCTCTCGCTCAGGCTTGTGCGGTGCTGTCACTGGTTCAGCTCATTCCCCTCCCCCACTACCACTTTTCTAGGATGGTCGCGTACCACCTGCCAGGTGCCAATGTACCACAGGTGGTACCCGTACCACTGGTTGAAAAGCCCTGCCCTATACTATACCTGTACATTTGGTTTTTCTTGCCTAAATGTAGAACCTTACTTTTTTCACCATTGAATTTCATTTTGTTAGATAGTGCCCAGTGTTCAAGTCTGTCCAGATCCTCCTGTATCTTAAGCCTGTCTTCTGGAGTGTTGGATATTCCTGCCAGTTTGGTGTCGTCTACAAATTTGATGAGTTCCCCATCTATCTCCTCATCCAAATCGTTGATGAAGATGTTGAAGAGCACTGGGCCCAGAACAGAGCCCTGGGGCATCCCACTACACACTTCCCTCCATGTAGATGCGGTTCTATTGAGTACGGCCGGTCAGCCAGCTACGAATCCATCTAGTGGTGATGCTGTCTAATCCAGATAGCAATTATAGTTCATCTGCATGTAATTAAAAATACATATACTTTTTAAAATGTTATACTTTTCAAATGGCCCTTACTCAAATATGGATTATATATATATATGTAGAGCTTTGCTTATCAACAACACATTCAGCAGGGATTCAAAGTTGGGATTCTGCTGAAAAGTTACTTACAATGAATCCTCAAAGTTCCAGCTGTCCCAGCACCCACACAGTCATGAGATCGTGATCTGAATACATAGCAACCAGTTCACACTTACAATAGTTACAGCACTTTGTGGTCTCATGTTTGCTATTTGTGAACAAGCTTCCCTCAAACAAAGTTAAAGCTATCCAGTAACAACCACCCCTGGGCCCCAAATCCCTTGCACATAGCACTATAACCAGCCACACATATTTCCCCACTTGGCAACAGCCTCCTGTGTCCAGAATCACACATGTGCACCACTTAGGTGCTTGTTGGCCTGTCTGTGACCCACCTGGAAACTACAAATTCCTGTTGCCGTCCCCATTAACTTTGATTGTTGAGAGCTGGCAGGAAATTGTGAAGATTCTTACTTAACTACCTGTGATTCTTGCTTAACAACGGCAACAAGGCCTGCCAGGATTTCCATCACTAAGCAATGTGGTCATGTGTTGTGCTTTACATCCACGTTGCTTAGTGACAGAAATTCTGGTTACATCATTAAGCAAAGACTACCTGTACACTGTATGTTTAAATTAATGCCCTTGACTTGCTTCAGTAGACAGCAATACTTTCTACCAGTTTTCAATCTTTCCTGTATGATGCCATTCCTAACTGATATTGATCTGAGACAAAAGCATTCATGATTCAACCTTACATTTTCAAAAAGTCACAGAAAATTATCTTACAGGCACCATGCAATTATATGAACTTTTGTAGAACTATCACAGTAAATATATTTGTCACATTGAGTCTGATGCTTTAGAATGCATGCACAGTAGGCAGCAAATTCCCATAAATATTCTGAAAAAAAGGCAATATAGTCCTGGCTGAGTATTATACTAGACATTACGGCCTCATTACACTACTTATGTAAATGCTCAGATCTCATAACAGTTAGAACAATTAACCAGTGGAACAACCTGCCTCCAGAAGCGGTGAATGCTCCAACACTGGAGGTTTTTAAGAAGAGACTGGACAGCCATTTGTCCGAAATGGTATAGGGTTTCCTGCCTGAGCAGGGGGTTGGACTAGATGACCTCCAAGGTCTCTTCCAACTTTACTATTATTATTATAATTTTTAATGTAGGTATATATGCCTACTTACATATCAAGTGGCACATGTATTCTCCTTGACATTACTGCTTTCAAAAAAAGACCAGATAAAAGAACAACTTGGAATAAATAGTATAATTCATTCTATCAGATGAACTATATATTAAACACCTTGAAAAAACTTCAATAGGATTTGATTCATAATGACTTCTTGACTTGAATCCATCTGCACAATGGAAAATACAATGGTACCTCAATTCTCTACTGCTTCAAAGCTCGTCAAATTTGGTTCTTGACACATTTTGACATGAAAATGTTGTCCCATCACTTGGCTTTTGTTTAGTATTCGATACCCTGCTACAGGAAGATGGAGATGGCTGTGGGGAATGGACAGGAAATCAGCCATGCTACAAAAGGCAGGGGACAGCCACATAGGGTGGACAGGAAATCGCCTATGCTGGGAAGATTCACAGGAAAAGGGACAGACAAAAAGTTTTTCCTGGCTGAAACAAAGGGTTACATGTTAAGTCATGTGATTTGTTTGGGACTCATCCTTTTTAGTACCTGTCGTACCTCCCAGAAAGAATTAACACTGAGTACCGAGGTACCACTGTACTTCCAAGAGAAACTGTCTTGTAGACAATGCAGTATTCTCTTGTTTGGATGTAGCAGCAGATATGTTTTGAAGAAGGAAATATCTTTAATATCAATGCCTCCAGTCTTCACAAACTGTGAGTATATTTGGCAACCCTTAGGAATAGAAACATAGTTGCCTTTGGTCATTAAAACCTTTTTTTTTTAACTTTCTGTGAGTCACTGGACAGATATATTTTTCTCTTGTAATGTGGAGTGTGTCTGAAATTGGGTCATTTTATTGATCTTGGGGGCAATAAATAAAATAGAATGAATTACTGGACATGGCTGTCAGTAAAGTCTTGGGTTTTATCTATTTACACATTATGGTTTGTGCTCTAACGTTCTGCAAAGTTCAAGATTAATGTTTCTGAAGAAATATTTTTAGGATGTCCTATATCTTGAAGCTACACCATTCAGTCTGGAAGAGACAAAGTTTAAAATTCTGTTGTGGTGAGAGAGATACCCTGCTGCATATTACATTATATAGGTTACATTTTATTGCCTAGTATTTTATCAGGAACAATGGAGTTCTATTGTGTATTTTCTTTTTGTCTAAGTACAATTTTATATACAGTATCTAGTTCCCCCCCATAACTTATGCAAAATTCACATCCACAATTGTACATGGTGACTATGTTCACAGATCACATTGACTCTCAAAGCAGTTGGCTGAGTGTTGGCTTACCATATTATATAACCTAGTTTGTTTATAAGCCATAATTTGTAGCTTAGTTAAATAAACTACAAATAGTTTATTTAACAAAACATGTTTTAGTATACTATGGTTTAGTTGACATATGAACATAATATATTTGTACATGAATCAGCTAACAAGTTACTGGTGGCTCCACATACAATATGAGATGCTTGAAATATATTTGTAAGTGACTGATTCATTGATGGATTTCCCTTACTGACTGATTTCAAGCACCATCACTGTAATTAAGAGATTAAAATGATCTATCACATGCTAATTGTTTCTGAGAAACATAAGATACAAAGGTAACTGACTACTTCACTTTCATGCCTCTAACTGCCCGTAATTTCATTAAAACACTTGTTTAATATCTATTAATCTCTTTCAGAACTTCTGGTGATTTGAACATGCAGAATAATTAAAGGATATCACAAGAGAGTTGAATGGAAGAGTATTTCTTCTTTTTGTTCTACACAGTATTTCATTTCTACTAAAGAATTTTATAAAGATCATATTCCTTAAAATGTCTTTTCTAATATCAATGTGTGGTAAGGAAATTTATTTATTTTCTTCAGGAATTTCAAAGATTTTTAATACAGAAAATCCAAATGCAGCTTTTAATGCATTTTTATCCCATTGACACCTTCATTTTGTTTTCTCTTAAATATAGAGAAGTACGTTATTTTAATTGCATTTCAACTATTTAACAAGTTACTTACTCATAATCAAATGAGTTTTTACAACCTACAGGCTATAAAAGAGATAAAACATCCATAATGAAATTAAAAGCAAATCAAACAATCAGGGGATAGTCCATGCACCACGCTCTAAGCGTCTGCTGCGCCGGGCACATGTCCTTGGAGAACAACTGAGGGCACGTGAAGGCACCGGTTGCTGTGACTCGCTGCGGGTGGAAGACCTGTTGAGACTCATTGAATTCTGTTTAACCACATACTTTACCTTTCAAGGGGTTGTCTATGAGCAAATAAATGGCACCACTATGGGCTCCCCCATATCCAGCGTGATAGCTGAAGCGGTTCTCCAGCAGTTGGAGCGTGTAGCTATGTCCCAGTACCGACCCAAATTTTGGGCTAGGTACGTTGACGACACGTTGTGGTCGTCAAACGGAATGACAAGACCAACTTTATGGATATCCTCAATTCGGTTTATACTGATATTGAGTTCACGGTGGAGGATGAGGTCCAGGGCGCGATAGCATTTCTGGATGTTTTTGTGCAATGACTACCAGATGGATCGGTTAGTACTAAGGTCTATCGCAAGCCCACGCACACGGACCGCATCCTCCACTATGATAGTAACCACCCTGTAGTCCATAAGATTGGGTGTGTCAAGACGCTGTTTGGGTGTGTCCGGTCACACTGCAGCACAGTGGAGTCTAGAATGGAGGAGACCAGATACTTGCACCGTATCTTCCGGTTGAACGGATACCCCTTAAACTTTGTGAGACGTCATTGCAAGGTAACTGGACCCCGACGTAATTGCGAGGAGCAACCCCAGGAGCAGCCCGTGCATGTCACCCTCCCGTATATTCACAATGTCTCCGAGGCTACAGCCAGACTCCTTGCCCCGTATAACATCAAGGTGGCCCATAGACCTGACCAGACCCTGCGAGCCAAAATCATGCACCCCAAGGACCAACTCCCCATCGCTGAAAGGTCAGCGGTGGTATACCGAATTAAGTGCATGGACTGCCCATGCAATTATGTGGGGGAGACGTCCAAACAGTTGGGGACCCGCATACACGAACATAAGCTGGCAGTAAAAAGGGGGGAGCAGCGCTCGCAGGTCTGGTCACATATGGCTGAAAGTGGCCACCGCTTTGACTTTGACCAGGTCCAAGTCTTAGCAAAGGACAGCACTAAAGGGGGCCGGCTGTTGAAGGAGGCATGGTTTACGGAGGAGGGATCCATTAACTGTCACATGGAGATGTGCCCGGCGCAGCAGACGCTTAGAGCGTGGTGCATGGACTATCCCCTGGGTCATCGGAGGAGGACAAGATATGACGGACATTCCTGCCGGGAGCAGGGAGCAAGGGATGCCCCGCACGCTCAGACAGAGGATATTCCCCCCTGCCGGCAGGCTACATCTGCAACGGACCCAAAATCCCCAAGGGAAACCCCTTGGAATGCCGGACGGAGCACGCATATTATGATGACGCAGTCCCGCTGGAATAAGGAACAGGACCCCCCTGGGAAAGAATGATGAGTGCCTGAGGCTTCGTGCACGGCAACGGCAACCTCCTCCCCCTCCCCCTCCCTCCAGGAGCAGTATTGGCTCGCTCCACGAGTCAGCATCCGTCCCGACAAACCCCCTCGGCTGATGGAGGGGGCAGAGTGACCCGTGTCCACCGGGGAAGGGAACGAGATCTCCAACAGAAGGAATGCAAGAATGTTCAGGGAGGTGGGGAATGGAGGACTACAGATGAGCAGGAGGTCCCTGGGGTAGGGAAGGGTGGGGGGTGGGTGGATTGCCAGAAAGGTAGGAGGTGGAGGGAGTCGGGATCGGAGGCAGACTGTCGGGACTGCCGTAGCCGCCGTAAGGCCGGACCAGGCGGATACCGACAGAGGGGTGAGAGCATCAAGGCACGGGGGTCAGGTTGTTTGGATGCTATGCAAATACGGCCCGTTGAAAGAGGGGATCAGGAGGAGGGAGAGAGAGAGAGGCGAATGGATGGGGAGGGAGGGAGGGAGGAGGGGGGAGAGAGANCCCCCACCTGGAGGGCGGGGGTAGAGAATAGCTGCGATAGAAGGCGTAAAACACTTAAAGGGACCTCTTACATTGGAGTAGGCACCTTGCCCGTAACACGGCAGGAACAGCTGGGTCCATTAACACGTAGCAGGAGCCGGATGCAGGCGATCAACGCTATATAAGCGTTTCTTCCAGACTGCTGTTTTAATGCCCTGATGATGTCAGATGGTTCTGACGAAAGCTTGGCTCATTAAATCTTTTTAAATTTTAAAATTTTATTCCTCTTGGTGCTCCAGAAATCATGGGCACTCCATCGGTGGAGATTTTTAAAAAGAGGTTAGACAGTCACCTGTCTGAGATGATATAGGTTCTCCTGCTTGAGCTGCGGGCTGGACTAGAAGACCTTCCAGCTGTATTCTATTCTAAAGCCATTATAAGAGTTTATTGATGGTTTACCTTGACAAATTATTTCAATATGATACTTGCAATCTATAGAAATTAAGGTTTTTGCAAATTATCCATGTGGCAGTCTTAAACCAAACACTGCTTTTTTGGATAAAAAAAATAAAATTGCCAAGCCAATTAACCTGTATCTGGAAAAATATTAATTCATTGAAGTGATTGGAAAAAAGAGTACTGATAAAGCTTAATTAATTTTTATAAACAAATTTGGTTGTGAGTGGATTTTGCCCATAATATGAACATCATCTTAACATTATAAATTGTTAGTTTGCAAAAATTAAAATTAAAAAAAAAAGTTACAATTGGACTGTAAAGAAAATATTAGGGCTGGGCAAAACTTTGAAGGGCTGCTTCTATTTGATGTAACACTGATCAAATCAACAAATTGAAGATTTCCTAATCAAACTCAATACTTGCCTCAAACCAGCTAATTAACTCATTAGAAGTTGTAGACTGTTGAAGCTTTTGCAAATTCTGCAGCTTTTTCCTTGTCTCTGGCATTGTTACTGGCAATATAAAATTGTAATTTAATTACCATATATGGGGATTTATGAAGATGCATTAAGCAGTGTGATGAGCTCTTTGATACCGGCATGGGAAACCAGGTAATGAGCAGTAATGAATTTTATCATATATTATTACACTCTGTGCTTATCCGGCTGTTCTGAGGTGGGAAGGTTAATGCTACATTGTGTTTCACTTACCTTTCTAGCTTTCAACTTCTTCAATGCTCTCAGCTTTTTATTTTGTTCTCTTTTGTGTTAATAAATTGTTGCACTAATGTGCTAATGTTGTCACTGCATATGAATTCAACTCACCTCTTAGCACTCTGAATATTTTTTGCTTATTTATTCATCATATTTATACAGCCAACTATCTCATGTTGGTGTACATAATAATACACTGCAAGTACATTACAAAAACCATTAAAATATAGCAAAAATAAATTAAAAGGATTAAAAACAAGATGGCAAAAAACATACCATCTAGCAGGCTCCACTCTATGATGGGATCCCCAGGCCATTGAGAAAATGTAGGTTTGGGACTGACTGACATGCTATGTATCTTTAGATAAAACCTTACTTTTAAACTTTGCAATCTCTGGACAAGGAGTGAATAGGTGCTTGGATAATATTTATACATCCCTTAATTTGTTTATAACTTTCTTCAATCAAATTCTTATTTAGCTTTTTGCAATATATTTCTAATTTTTTAAGTTATAAAGCTTATCATAAATTTTAGTTTATTTAACAACAAAGATAAACTCTCCATATGGCTTTAGCGTCCTTTAGAAGAATTTGCTGTGGTTGAGCACATGATGGTTTCCTTCATCTCCCAGGACTCCAACTTGCAATCACCTCATGAAGAGTCACCATCTTGAGCACAAATGGGCAATCTTCCATCCTCTCATTGTATTGAAAGATTCCGTGAGACTGGTTTACCAGCCAATTCTTCAGTCTTAGCCATGGTTGTCTTGCCCATTCATTCAGAGATGTCTTAGTTCACCATTCCTCACCCAGAAGTGCCTCCAAATGAAAGACTCTTACATGCTTTGCCAAATGTGCTTCCTTTTTAAGTAGAGATTTTGTTTGTTTTTTAATTAGATTTATATAGTTGTCCAATTTGCATAATTATAACCCCAGAAAATATAGATTAAAAAGAACAAAAAATTGCAAATTAAAAAAGCCACACAACACCAAGAAAAAATGAAATATATAACGGTATGTTGCCAGTGTATAATTAGAATGTATATATTATATAACTATTTTATTTGGTGGCCAGGGAGACACATTTTTTAATGAGTATTACTGCATTGGGAAGGTTTATGATTCAAAACAGGCAAGAGCATATAATTCATGAAGAATAACCAGGTTACACAAGTCCCCTCATTTTGTTTTGTTTTAGGTGAGGTAATTTTGGTTATTTTTTCATAGTTTTTTTAAACTTAATATTCATTTTTCACATTTTCTTTAATTGGCAGAAAATATTGCTGTCAATATTCAACAACTTCATCTAGTTATTGTATTTATATTCTATCTTCTCAGAGAGCGTATATTCTTAGGGAAGCATATGTTCTTAAGGAAGAGTGCCACAATTTTTTCTTTCTTCTTATAAGGCAGGTTGGACTAAGACAGGGGTAGGCAACCTTGGCTCTTTTATGACTCGTGGACTTCAACTCCCAGAATTCCTGAGCCAGCATGGCTGGCTCAGGAATTCTGGGAGTTGAAGTCCACGAGTCATAAAAGAGCCAAGGTTGCCTACCCCTGGACTAAGACAACATGACTGCTCCTTTCACTCAGTGAGTTCCACTTTATAGGAGTATAAGATAATAACCTACCTTTTAGGCTTTTATCCTTTTTGCCCATCCCCTAGGTTTTGTCCTACCTACAGAATACTTTTGTAGAAATTCACTACTTTCATATTTCTGGTAGGAGATTAATACAAGTTTTGTCATCTATGGATCTGGGATTTTTTTTCTTATGAGCCAATACAACAGTGTTTATTATTTGTATTATGTTATTGGTATTTGCCTTCAAATAAAAAGCCATAGTACCAATATACTAAAGTGAATACAAATAATTCCAGTCAAAATGACAGTTTTTAAATAAATCTCATACAGTTCACATGATCTGTAATCTTTCACAATACCCAGTAAATGAAATTATCATGGACCTGATTTTTCAGAGCAAATAAGAAATATGAAATAGGTGCATTTGCTTGTCTGTGTGAACTTATTATGATTGACAAGTTAGACAGATTTTGTCAAATTGAAATAAGTTTGTCTTTCCAGATGGCTGAGAAAAATAGAAAGAAATAAGACGAGGAGAGGAAAGCATTCAAGGACAAATATAAAGAAAATAAGTGTGAGAAGTTGTTTTTATTTTTACCGAGTATCCATATCTGCAAAAAATTAGTTTGAAAGAAATATTTTGAAATTAATTTATTGCTAAGTTTGCACTAAACATGCTAGTTCTCTAGATCTTGAGGCAGATCTCCAAAACGCTAATTTTTCTTTCAAACCCAGTAGGCACTTTGATACATTAATATATTTTCTAAAAAAGGAAAATCAGATTCTTAGCAAACGTTGACACATATTAAATAGAAAGTGAACCTATTTGAAAAACATGACTGAAAAGATAGGCTCTTCCTCTAGCTGTGTGAACTTAAATTCTCAGAACTTCTAGCAATGTGAAGTTAAATTCTCAGAACTTCTAGCAATGTTTGAATTGGCTGAGGAATTCTAGGAGTTAAAATTGGGGTGATTTTTGCCTAAGATTTTCTATTATTCTTTTGGGGAAATATAATAGTCTGCCTTTTTTAATACCCCCCAAAATATTTCCTTCTATAGGAAGCCCCCCTTCCTATAGAAGGAAATATTTTGAGGGGTATTAAAAAAGGCAGACTATTATATTGCTGACTTCTATAGTGCTGACTTCTTACAATCTCCCCTTTGTGCCATATAACTGTGGGTGACACACTTTTACTGGCACAAGATTAAGAATCTAGTCAGGGAGACTTGATGGGTGCTTCTATGGGAGGGTTCCAGGATGTGGGGCAACAAACTTTTAACTGTTAATGCAAAGGGGAAAGCACTGATAGTGGCTCCCAAAATGAGGAGCTTTCAACCATGAAGGTCTAGAAGTCAGGGCAAAAGTTCTGTTAGGTAGAAAAGAAATTTATAGTATCCAATATTCCTTGCCAATTCTTTTTAAATGTTTGATGTCACTTCCTGTGAGCGTCCAGTCAGGTTTGCATATGCCCCAAAATTCTTTACACCCATGATTAACCTTAATAACTAATTACTGGCTGTCCATTTTCAAGGATTGCTTCCTGAACTTGCCTTAGCTCTTCGTTTAGTGCATCCAGGGTTTGAGATATCAAATTGAGGTTAGCCAGTGTGCAAGCCAGGCTATTAATATTTCTTAAATTGCACACAGTGAGCTGTGGGACTCCTACTAATGTGACCACCAGTGCAATATATTCAGGTCTTGGGTTTGGAGATCTTTTTCCTGCTACCTCCTCAGTGAGGGCATATGAATTGTAAATCACCTGAGGGGGCATGGTTCCCTCCCCCATGGAATTTGCAGGAAGTTATGCATACAAAGGCCTTAGTTTCACAGAGTAAGAACCAGCCTGGGGAACTTTACATGGAGGTAGGTAAAGAGGATAGACTCAGTGTGATTTTGAATGGTGTTTGTGTGTGTGTGTGTGTGTCTGTGTCTGTGTGTGTGCAGCTACTTCTACAAGACATGCAACACAAACATCCTGGACAATTTTTCCCTCCCACCAGACAGAAGTCCAAGGTGTTCAGGATTTGTTGTGCCAACCATTCTCAAATGCCATCTCTCCACGAATCCATTCAACTGGCTTATTACAACATAAATAAGGCAAGAAAGAAAATCTTACAGTGAGTTTCTGCTCTCCCCCCATAGTTTTTCCAGTTATCTTCTGAGGCTTCACATGGGGGCAATGGCTCCAGGAGTCCTTCCTTTCTCTGCAGCTTTCACTGGATCTGAGTGAGGTAGGACCTGGGAAGATCTGTTCTACTCTGGTTGCGTGATGGTTTTCTAGTGGATGGCTGGGGTTATACCCAATTCCTTGGCTCAAATGAATGGAGGCAGTATCTGGGTCAGTGTGCTCTGCTTCCAAAGGTTGTGGGGGTCATCTGTGCAGGACTAAAAGATATGAGAATAGCGGCCCCTTCCCCCTTTGTGGGTGACTCTCCCAGAAGAGGCATTGCTGGTCAGACATGAGGAATGGAAAACAGAGGACAAGAAATGGAGAGATGGAGTGGGGTGGATAGCTTGCAGGCAGGGTTTGAAAAGACATTAATACTGCAGTTGTTAAAGAAACAAATAAACCAGTCACAACAAAATGGGGACACCACAGATGGGGAAAAAGAGAAGCTGGATTCTGGTAATAAGGCAAAAAATGTCTGTGATGAAATTGAAAAGACAAAATATGCTTATATGTTCCAGTATTAGTTCCATAGCAATTTTGCAGACTACTGATAGGATAAGAAAAGTAACTTTAAAAAGGTTATTTCCCTACATAAGCAATCTTGAGTTCATGAGGCTCCTGTGGATGGACATACCTCATGATTTAGGAAAAGGATGAACAGATAACATCTTCTTACAGTACTTCTTATAGTAGTTTAATGTATTTTGCCATTATTTATTATTTATTAATGCCATACTTTGGTTGAAAAATAATAATCAATTTTAAGCCAAACATTCGCATTTTTTAAATTATTTAATATTGATATAACTTTTTTATCTTAAAAGGTTTAAGTTATCTAAATATTAAAATGTTAATTATTATTAGTCAATACTGCATACATATCATTTTACTCTAATAATATACTACTTACATTTTATAATAATACAATACAATAAAAAGAGAAAAAACCTCCGAGGCATGGAGCCAGGATATTTGTGTGACTGCCTCTCCTTGATGGTATCTTCCCATTGCATCAGATTGGATAGAATGGGAATGCTCCAGGTCCCTTCGGTTAAGTGCTTAAGTGCTATGTTCTAATGCAGGGGTAGTCAACCTTGGCTCTTTTATGACTCGTGGACTTCAATTCCCAGAATTCCTGAGCCAGCTTAGCTTAGCTGGCTCAGGAATTCTGGGAGTTGAAGTCCACGAGTCATAAAAGAGCCAAGGTTGACTACCCCTGTTCTAATGGAACTTAGGAAGTATGTCTTTTCCACAGTCGCCTCCTGCCCTGTGGAACAGCCTCCAATTTGGAATTCAGCAGTCCTCCATCCTCTTATTTCCTGTAAAGAGCTAAAGGCATAGGATTAGGTTGGCTCTCAGAAGTGATTTTTTTGGATGCATAAGAGAAAGATGATCAGGATTTTTCTTTTTTGACTCTTTTTTAAATGGTCATTGTTATGTTATGTGTTATGTTTCTTAAGAAGGGCAGCCATCTAAACAAACAAACAAAACAGATAAATAAATGTAGTATATGGCATAAAACTGTTGTATAACAAACACTACAAAGTATA
Organism: Protobothrops mucrosquamatus; assembly: GCF_001527695.2. Classification (NCBI taxonomy): domain Eukaryota; kingdom Metazoa; phylum Chordata; class Lepidosauria; order Squamata; family Viperidae; genus Protobothrops; species Protobothrops mucrosquamatus. The sequence goes on along the minus strand of NW_015386766.1, from coordinate 266,228 downwards.
CTAGAGAAAGTATATAGAGAATAGTTTAGGAAAATAAATATCCCTATATTTGGCAAATTTGCTAATGAGATAGATTTATTATTTAAATAATTCTGCTTGGTACAATGATGCTATATAAAACAGTAAAAGATATAGAAGTGTTTCAAAGTCCACTGTGGTTTAAAATATTCAGTATCTCCACAGTTCAAGCATAAAACGTTTCAGTAATGTTAGAGTTCTACATATTTCTAAAATAATTGGCAATATTAACTTTTCAGAGAAAAGCATAGGGGCCAAAGATTTAATAATACTAGAATTTGTCTTTGCATATGTGAGTCTTCGTCCTTAGAAGTTGTTAAAGAAGAAGTTGTTAAAGAAGAAATGAGTTTCTTTTCCTGCGTGACAAAAGGCTACTTCACAAAATATTTCCTATAATATTAAAATGAATCGCTTCAATATAAAAAGCTAATAACAGCTTGAGAACTAGTTCAAGGATAATAAAGTTACATTTAAATATTCAACTAAATGCCAAACTGCTTGAATGATATTTATTTGTTATTGCTATATTGAGCGTTTTAGCTAACTCATATGTATTGCATTTAAAAATACAGTACAATATGGTTTTCTGAAATGTCCCCTACTCTTTCCAGATGTCCAAATTCAGTGTGATTGTAATGTATGTTAATTGTGTTACCTCAATACATATTGATTATTTTATGTTCCCCTAAGGGAACATAAAAGTAGATCCAAAGTAGATCCTACTTTGAAAAATGCCCAAATTCTATGTCAGGAAGTTCTCCTTAGAGCTAAAAACAGTAAAAGGCATTCATTGTTAAAGAAACAATTATGTAACCAGTTCTGGTTCTGGTGGACACAATTAATGCTTCTTCCATAGCACAATTAATACTTTCCCCATAGCACTTTATATCTTCACTGTGCCCAGATTGATGCTACTTTGGGAACATTGCAGATAATTTTTCAAAGGAATATCAAGGATGATGGGCCCTGTTGGGGTCTTATGGACCTGGCCAAAAATGCCATATGTTGATGGCAGGTTCGTTGACCTATGGAGAAAATGTGGCCCAAACAAATGATACATGTCATAAAAATTTGTGTCAATCCACATATTATGCAAATGTGGAATGATATATTTCAGATTTAAAATATGGACTTCAAGATGCTATTTAAATGCTTAACATTTATTTTTGTTGTCACAACTGTTTCAATGGCTCTGATTTTGGCAGCTCAGGTATGAAATTTCATATCCACCAACTCTCTAATATAAATTATCCTTTCATATCACCTATCAAAACACAACAACAAAATCCATTCCAAAACCAACATGAAATATTATTAATGGTTCATCAAATATAATAAAAATGAAGTACAACTCCTTTTTGTGCTTTTACCTGAAAGATATTGCATTCTTTGGAAAATTTTCAGAGCTTTTTTTCCATGAATGGCTCAAGTTCCTTCAATGACAGATTGCCTGATAAAATAACCACAAGAAGTACTGAATAGATTTCAGAATCTATTCAAAAGTATCCTTATATTTAATAAAAATTCCAGTGGGATAAACACAGCCTATTTTTTTTAAAAAAAGGATAAAGATTTATTATTTAAATAATTAAATTCCATAATAATACTGTATAAAACATTGAATGATATGGCAATTCTTTATGATAATTTAAGTCTTACACTGAGATAATGCACTAGTGAAATCAAGTATGCATTTTAAAGGATTTCCCACTTATTTATCTTATTGTCAAAAACCAAACATTAGTGTCAAACATCCACTAATGTTAAATATCAAATAGTAAAATCTTCATTATAGAATGGAAAAGGATTGCTTAATAAATATCCTACTAAAATGAGCAAATCTTACTGAAGTTCAGTAGCTAGCTGATACTGAAGTTCAAAGAAAACCATTTTGACAACCGAGGGAGAATTTAGTTTAGTTTAGATTTGAAAATAAGCCACGTTGTTTGTGGTTGGATGTATTTCTTTTTTGTAGATAGGTTTCAAGAAGCTGGAATGCAAGATTCATCAGGTACCTTTTTCCTTGAAGCCCCCCTTTTTTATTTATCTCTTCTGAAAAGTTACCCAATGTCCAAAACTAACTTCAAGCAACTCAAAGCGAGAAAAATGACATTGGGTTTTAAAACAACACATATGAAATTAGATTAGTGATTGCCTGTCTTAGAGGAAAAAAAGAGTTTGGATTATTTATTTTTTTTACTTTTAGGAGATGATAGCCCAACTAAAACAATACAATTGTTTGCTCACTGGATGAGTATGTGAATCCTAAATTGTATTGAAGGAGTTAGGACATTCTTCTAACATAATTAGCCACTTGCTGGGTTGTTTTGAAAGAATGAAGCTGCATATTGAACAATTCTATATACATCCAAATGTCTACATTTGGAATGCTAACTTTGGAATGCTAAGAAGGGTTAAAACTGGTTACTATTTGGATTAATTAAAATTCACTAACAAATCACAGAGCTGTTGACTAGGAGAGGATGTTGGGAAAAAAATGCAAAACCTTCATATTTTTGTCAGGAAGACCCTATATATCATGACTTATCAGGAGAGGAAGCTTGACTCAAGCTAAACTTCCACTTCCAGGTCCAGAATCATAGATGAAGATGAACCTTGCTCTTACTTGTGCCATGTGCAGATTAGATACATGTAGCTCTTTAGAGATGCTGATATGACTCTACTGACCACTATTGTTTGAGAAAACAAAGGGCAAAGGGTAGATGGTTGTGGGAAATATGTGTAGATCTTTGGTTCTTGTTGCCTATATATAGCACAAACAGTCTGATTAAAAGAAAAAAAAATCTATCATCCATGACCCTTGCTCTCCACACTAACACATGAATGATAAAACCTTCATGTTTTACTTGAAGAAGCTAATTGACAGTCACATATTTTAACTCCATAATAATTCTACTTAGTACATGTCCATTATCTAAGATAATTCAAATTATCTTAACCTCTAGCTCTTTGATTATTACATTACAATGGACCCAGAGTGTCTTCAGGCAAACTGCCAACCCAGGCACATAGGCGGACATACAATTTTTACCAAGTTCTTGAAAAGTAATTCATTTTCAGTTAATGGACTGATATTTTTTAAAATGAAAGTCATTTCTGTGTGGCATTACCACAGAGATTGAATAATGTATAACTATTAGATTAGCTAAAAATGGCTAAAGTTCTGCTCTCAAGCACGTGAGATGCTCTGTCATAGTCTTAGATGTATGTAATACACATTGTTTTTTTATGAACTCTTTTCCCCATTTATCCACTTTTTAATCAAAGTAGGCTGTGATCAAAGATTAACAATAAAAGAGTTAGAAGTATTAATAAAAACAGTAAAAGAAAAAGCTAAAACAATGTACACCTAACACAGATTGTGAATAATATATTCTATATTCTCTCATCCAGGGCTCAACTGAAAAAGGCCTCCCAAGCCAATTTGAGTGGTGGAATTTGAGACTGAAGCCATGGGATTTTAAAGCAAAATGCATTCGGTCAACTATGAGGCTGTAAAGTTATCCTGAAATATCAGGAATGCAAGGAAGCCTTCAAAATAAATGAGTGTGAGAGAGTATTTTTAAGCAGCACAGTTGGTTCTAGATTTTTATTGAAACCAGCCTTAATAAGTAGTTGAATGCATAATAGGGTACATAGATACATGTAGCTGAGCCCTTAAGAACTTTGACTGAACAACTTCAAAGAGGTGTTGATTGCAATATTAGAAAAGTAGTAAACTGTAGATCAAATAGCTCATAGCCTTTGCTGTACAGATCATGACTGCTGCTTTAGAATGGCTTTTGCCACTATGGATGGCAAAATGCAAAGTAACATTTGCAGGATGATAGACCCACATACCACCATTTCATTTGTTTAATTTCAGGATATTAAAGCACCAAAACATATTTTGAGATATTTTAATTACTAAATTTGACTAGTGCTAAAGTTGTCTACATATGCTTCTGTATGACAAGGTTTGTAGCAAATATAGCTATTTTCATTTTATTTTGATAGTGAACCATTCTCTGCAGGAGAAAGTATCCTGGCATACTATCCTTCATCAAGATGGACCTACACTTGCTGTTAGAATAAATTAAAGAGGTTGCTGGTTGTTTCATCTTATTGTACTGAATGGATCAGTTAAGGAAGTCAATTACTGAGCTTTCCTGAATATTATTTTCAAATGGTATTTGCCCAGATAATGACCATATACCACTAGTCCCCAAAGTAGCAGTAAAAGCTCCTGTCCAATAATAGATGTTCCAAGGTCAAATAAATTGTCACCTAGAAAAGAAAGGTTGTGTGAAGGAAGAAGCCTGACTCCATGACTCCATCTGTAGCTTTAGCTCTGGTTAGAGACTTTTGATTGTTAATATCTAGCACTTAGTATGTTTTGGATAAAATTCCAAATAACAGTCTTAGGCCCAGGTCCTTGTTTGGTAAAGCTAGAGTAAAAAACATTGAAGGTATCAGAGCCCATACTTTTTCTAACTTTCTAGCTAGCTTTCAATGCATTTATCAGAGATTACATAAAGTCCTATGGAAAAAACAAAAACAAAACCTCGAAGGACTCAAAGATTGTAGATTTGCTCTCCTTAATAGCAATAATAAATCTTCTGTAGTCTGGTTCTTTATCCAAATAAATAATCTGATATCATAGACCTAAAAGGTTTGGTTGAATGTTTCATGTTATACAGTGATTAAAATGTAAGATCGCAAAGTTAGAATTGATTGACTGACCTTTCCCCCCCCCCCCAAAAAAAAAAAACTTCCTTTGTTTCCTTGCATATGGCAGTGGTGGCGGGGCTGGGAGCCAGGTAAGGAAAGAAAGGCAATTTCTGGGGGAGCAAGGATTTCTTTCCTTACCTGCCCCACTTGTCCTGAGGCTGCTTTCTGCTCAGACGCATTGCTCTTGCCAATGGGCTGACCGCCCACTTCAGCACTTTCCCTCCCCGAGCCTCTGGTGCTCCACCTGCTGCTTTGGTGGCTCTGTAGGCAGAGCTGTGAAGTTCTCTTCTCTGATAGAGAAGAGAACTTCACAGCTCTGCCTACAGAGCCACCAAAGCTGTAGCTCAGGGGTCCTCAAATTATGGCCTGATCTGTCTTTTTATTTGGCCTGCCTCAACCTCCCAGACAAGCCATCCATTCATGAGGAGAGGGTGGGTGGGTAGTGGAGAGAGCCCCAGGCAATGGCGGGATGGCGAGTTGGTGGGAGAAGATGTTTTTTTCCCAGTTTCTCCCTTGCATGCCCAAGGGCGCCTCACGCTTTGGCCACACCCTCTCCTCCTCTCGCCTATTCACATTTTTACCTCAGGGCCAGGCTGAGAGGTTTAGGCCTCGCTTGCAGCCTCAGCCTCACTTAAGGCAGCCAAGCTTGGTGATGACGATGCCACTGCTGCTGCTGCTTCTGAGGCCGGTCCCTTGCTAGGCACTACAGAACGTGAGCCCAAGCCTCCGCCACTGCTGCTGCTGCTGCTGCCACTATGCCGGCCAAAAGGAAACTGGTGCTGCTGACCCTCAACATCACCCCACCATCACTGAGGGACCCAGCCCCACCAGCAGTTGGAGTGGGGCTGCTGGAGTGGGGTGCTGGTTATGGGATTGAAGGGAGCTGGCAAAGGGCAAGGTATTTGTGAGGGGTGGCTGGGGTGAGCAACAAAAAAGGAGGAGAATTTGCTTCTGGAAGGTTATTTTGGGGGTTGTGAGGGGTTGTGTGGAGCTAGGCGATGAAAGGTCGGGGGAGCCACCATGAGGGAGGATCCGGTCAGCCTTTGGAGGAGCATCCCAATCCATGAATGGGGGGGTGCCATGTCCAGGTGAAGCCCCAAGAGGTAAGCAAAGCTGGAGGTGGTGGAGCAGCTCGGAGGAACCGGGAGTGCCGGTGCTGGTGGTTGAGAGAAACTTCATTGGCCTTTAGGGTCCAGGAAATGGTGGAGGAAGGATGGGGGCACTGGGATGTGCCCCATGTGAAAGAGGAATGAGGCCCTGCCAGGCAGGTTCTTCTGCCCTGAAGTGGTCCGGCATGCCAATCAAGGAGAATATTTCTGGCTCAGAGTTAAAATGAAGGGTCCTGGGGGTGGGTGTCTCTCTGAGGATAGTGGTTTTCTTGCAGATGTTTCAGGACCCAAAGTGGGATAATAAGTGAACTAATGATGTTACCTAGTTTGGGTCATGAGACATCTACAAGAAAGACACAAAGCTCAGAGAGGAGCAAGGAGCCCACAACCGTCCTCTTCCTCCTCTTCTTTTCTTTTCTTTTCCTCAACTCCACAAACCCCATTCTCTTCTGGCACTGCTGATGTTACCTAGTTTGGGTCATGAAACATCTGCAAGAAATGCTGAATGGAAATGGCAGCACTGCCCTGCCCCCTGCCTTGCCTCACCCTGCAGGACAAGCCTCCTGCCCACCGTCCCACCTGCCAGAGACCCCCTGGATCTCCCCCAACCATGCCTGGCTCCCACAGGCATCCCTCCCCAAGAGCAACATTGAGGTGGCCACATCCACCCCAGCTACGCCCACCCAGTCTGCCATGACCACTGCAGCCATGCCCACCCAGTGGCCATGCCCATCCAGTGGGCCATGCCTACCCTGCACCCGACAATAAATAAGTGGGTTTGGGTTGCTGTTTGGGCACTTGGTCTCTAAAGGTTTCGCCATCACTGACCTATACCATCTCTAACTCTATTTTATTGCTGTAAGGTAGAATAACAAAATGTTAAGAGTCTGCCAGAGTTCGCCCTCTCCTCTCTTCTGCTATGCAGAATCCTGGTAGGATCATTTTGAGTTTCTCCCTAAATTCTTTCAGCACTAATATTTCATTTACTGCCCATTTCTGGTTAAAGGCTTTCACATTTCTTCACTATCTCTCTATATCACTTTCTCTGTCAGAAACAGTCTACCTTCCCATGGACAAAGACATTTCACCATGTGTTTATTACCTGAACATTTCTCTGCCAAGCCCAAATTTTAATGAAATACCACCCTTGGCTCACAGCTTCTTTTCCTTCTTTTCCTTCCAGTTCAGTTTTGTATTTGGAAAGGAGTCTGATTTTCCTCAGGTATCTATGTTTATGTAACAAGTATGATTCCTTATGGAAATGTAGTTTCTAAAACTCATCTGCACAAGCTGTGTATTTGGTATATCTAGATTCTGCTGGCTGATTACTGGAGTTCATAATGTCCTTCCTTAGCAGATAGGAAAGATACAAGCAGATGCCCACTAAACATTGTTGTCCTCTCTGTTCTAGTGATGAAAAACTAACGAGATTATTCCACTTTTGATTTCATGCATACTGCTAAGTGCTCTTTTAAATATTCCTCTGTAGTCTGTTTTTGATGACAGTACTCATGTTAATGTGTCTTTAGCTATGTTTAGTATTGACATTCTAAAATAAAAATAAACATTGTTATTTCTCATGTATTCTTTTATGGTGCTTTTTTTAGTCACTGTATTTCAAAGCCAATTCCCTTTAAGATCACACCTTTATTTTCTATCAATAATAGTTTACTGCAAACTATAATTTCATTACATTTCCCATGGCTTCTGTAACTTACTCTTAGAACATATTTCTCTTTTCTTTCATTTCCACCTACAGTTGTCTCTAAGATACCTATTTCTGTTTTGTTAATCAATACTGAACTTTTATTTAGATGTTGCATTTCTTTGTAATAATAATAATAACTGGATCATAAATTCATGTTGCAATTTTTTTGTCCCTCTTCTTCCTGCCTAGAAAGATCATTTAAAGGATTCATTCTATATTTTATGTAGGGTTGGCTACAGAATTTTCAGGTAAATCTACAATGATAGTCTGCAAGTTGTTCAACTGGATCCTTTCTTTTTTTACCTTAATGAACTATCTTTATATCCTATGAAGAGAAGAAAGGAAAACACTTTATGATAGGGATGATTGAAATTTTCCTTTATTCCAGATTCCCAATTTTCTAATATCAATCTCACTTTGACTCCTGTTTGCATTTTTTAAAAGGTGATTGTATCAAAGCTGAGGATTAATCTGGACATTTTTTTCACTTTTTTTAAACAAGAATATATTTCTGTTGAGATTCAAATCAAATCAATTTATTACAGCCATATGGCCAGAAACAGTAAAATATCCAATTGTAGGCTACAATGCATTGAGCCTGATCTAATGATGAATAAAACACACATATAAAAATTAATTTAAAAAAATATTAGAAAACTCTGAAAATAATATTTATCTTATTTCTGTTTCGATTGAATCCCCAGGGCTGCTGTGCAGAATCTAGCCACTTGCACTGTAATCACAGCCTGTTCATCCTTAAGCAGCCCCTGGAGATAAGTAGTGTCAGATAGACAAGGATACCTATCGATTATTGGGAGGATATGGTTTTTTTCTAATATCTCTATAGAAAGAGCATTGAAGGAATATGTCTCCAAAGGTCTCCACCTCTCCTGAGCCACAGGAGCAGAGTCTTTCAGTCAATGTTATCTTTTTATACTTGCCGTACAGGATGGTCGATGAAAGCGCATGGCACCATGCAAGCAAAAATATTTTCTGGTGGTTTGCTGACTCCAACTGGCTAAGATAACTGGTGGGAGTAGCAACATATTTAATAGAGTCTGGAGCCAGAAACAATGGAGCTATCCCTAAGTCCGCTTGCCTCTCAAGCTCCTCTACCTTTTGTCACAAGGTTTGTTTTGCTTGGTCATAGTCCAACTTGAGTATTGAGGCTGGAGAGAAGCCGAGTTTGGTAAGGTTGGACTTGACTGCCTTGATCCATGATGAGGAAAATTTGTCTTGGAGGGTTAATGGAGCAAGGTCTTGTGGAAAGAAATTAAGCTTTAGCCAGATATTTAAAGAAGCTGTACAGATTCTTGCTTCAACTTTTATCAATCCTGTCTCCAGGCACAGAAGTGCATCTAATTTTTTAGAATTTTGCAGTATGGTTCACTGCAAAATATATACATGTATACAAGTATATAAATATACACTAAAAGTATGCATGAAATATGTATATATTCAGGAAATATATGAAAATATTAAAAAGTATTAAAATACATTAAAAAATCTCACTCTTTTGAAAATGAATATAAAACTAGGTGCAAATTGTTATGTCAGATTTTTATTTATACTTTTATTTGCAAACTTTACTGAGGCAAGAATTGTGTGAAAGGAACCTGCATTGAAGAGACTGGGAAACCACACAAAACTGAAACTGTAGTTGACAAATCAAAAAATAATTATCTCATCAGAAAAGCAACCCCTACATATGTTATTTTGATCATTGTCACATAAACCATGAATATATTTGAAATGTATGCTTTTAATGAAGTGTCTAACAATGTTTACATTCATAAATAGCCTTACTATTTAAACATTTTTAAGGAAGGCTAAAACATTTATGACATGATAAAATACTATCATACAGTTATTTTCACACTTTTTCCTTGTTAGACAGATTTTTAAACTACTGCTTTGTTCAAATTCTTTATAGAAATCTCAAGGTCAAATGCTAAAAATAAGCTGAATTGTCTGAGCCATTTCAATAGTCTTTCCCCCTCCCTCTGTTCTCTTGACCCTGAAAGTTGCATGACTCTCAGCTAAAATGTTGAGGGATTCTATAATCAACACCAAGCTCATCATATTTTATGCATGTATACATACATACATACATACATACATACATACATACATACATACATACATACGCACGCCAGACTTCATCCCCTTTAACTCCCTGTCTATTTCTCTAACACACCAAAGGATTAGACTGAGTACATATCTTCATGGAGAGAGAATTGACTGCTTGCCATTTTTCTCTTTTGTCTTTCAGAGACATCTGTGGGTGATTTCTTCAAAAATCTATATCCTGGCTGGGAAAGAGATACAATGATTTTGTAGCACATAACCTCAGCTGTATATTGTTGCAGAAACATTTGTTGAGCATGCTGCATGGTAGCTGCTTCATGCTAAGCACTTTAAATGTTTCTTTAGTTATTGGCACCATGAATGGTTCTTCAGTTTATTAGGAAGCAAGACCTTTACTCAGAAAATAATGCGTTAATCTAAAGCAGGGGTATCAAACTGCTGGCTCACGGGCCGGATGCATCATAGTGAAACCGCACCCACCCCATTGCTGGCAATGGCAAAAAAGTCACGATATGTTGTGACACGTCACGACTGGTAGAAAACCTTCAGGATCCATGAAAATAAAAGTCAATAAAAATAATTCAATTTAATTAGTTTAGACATTATCAAACCAACCAACTTTGGGCAATGTATAATAAAAGTGACAGCACACAAACAGGTTACAATAATTATAAAATAAACAACAAAAACCATGGCAGATACAATCAGCCATATCCTCATACAATTCAGCTGAGACTCCAAACATTTTAATCCAAGATCTAGGACAGGGGATCTGCAACCTTAAATACTCAAAGAGCCACTTGGACCCATTTCCCAGAGAAAAGAAAACACTGGGAGCTGCAAAACTTGCATGCGCATGGGCGCGCGCGAGGGGAGGGAGCTTGATTAAAGAGTTTAATTAAAAAGAAATAGAGGCTGCTGTGCATGAGTTCTCTCTCTCTCTCTCTCTCTCTCTCTCTCTCTCTCTCTCTCTCTCTCTCTCTCTCTCTCTCTCTCTCTCTTTCTCTGTCACTTTCACTCTCTTTCTCTCTTTATTCTCCCCCTCTCTCTCTTTCTCTCTCTTTCCTCTCTCTCTCCCTCTTTCTCTCTTTCTCTCTCTCCCTCTCCCTCTTTCTCTCCCTCTCTCTCTTTTTCTCTCTCTCTCTTTCTCTCCCTCTCTGTCTCTCTCCCTCTTTTTTTCTCTCTCTCTCCCTCTCTCTCTCTCTCTTTCTCTCTCTCTCCCTCTTTCTCTCCCTCTCTCTGTCCCTCTCTTTTTTTCTCTCCCTCTCTCTTTTTTCTTTCTCTCCCTCTCTCTTTCTCTCTCTTTCCCTCTCTCTTTCTCTCCCTCTCTCTCCCTCTTTCCCTTTCTCTCCCTCTCTCTTTCCTCTCCCCCCTCTCTCTTTCTCTTTCTCCCTCTCTCCTCTCCCTCTCTCTTTTTCTCTCTCTTTCCTGTCTCTCTCCCTCTCTCTTTCCTCTCCCTCTCTTTCTCTCTCTCTCTTTCCTCCTCCCTCTTTCTCTGTCTTTCGCTCTCTCTTTCCTCTCTCTCCTCTCCCTCTCTCTCTCTTTCCTCTCTCTTTCTCTTTCTCTTTCTCTTTCTCCCTCTCTCTCTCTCTCTCTCTCTCTCTCTCTCTCTCTCTCTCTCTCTCTCTCTCTCTCCCTCTGTCCGATCTTCTGCTCACCTGGCAAGCTGGCTTCAAGCTGTTCTCCAGCAAGCTGACACATATTCTTTTCTGGCTGGCTCTCTCCTGCCTTTCCTGCTTCCTGCTTCCTACTTCCTGCAGAGATGCAGCCAAGGCAGGGGTTCCGCCCAATAAGCTTGTCAGCTCATCAGAAAATAGGGTGAAGCCACTCTCTTTTTTACACACACACACAGAAAGAGAGAGGGTGGAGCAAGTGCCTCTCTGTCTCTGTCTCACTCTCTCTGCAAATGGCAGAGGAGGCTGGGAGCCGCAGGAGAAGGCTCAAAGAGCCACATGCGGCTCCGGAGCCACAGGTTGCCAACCTGTGGTCTAGGAGAACGGCCTTGTTTTAATGCTATCTGGAATGACAGATGAATGGGAGCCCCATGGGTATCAGTGAGAATGTTATTCCAGAGAGCAGATAATTGAGGAGAATTGAACTATGTTAACTCTGCTTGATCAAATATGCCAGTCTGATGCCACTGGACATTGATGGTTTCTCAGGTAACGAGACCCCATGCCATCTAGGGCTTTATAGGTCATAACCAGCAACTTGAAAAATATTGGTAACTATTGAGGCTTGCAAAGCAAAGGTGTCACATAGGCATCCTAAGGCATACCTCTCACTGCTTGTATTGCTATATTCTGGATCAATTGAAGTTTTAAGTGGTTTTTAAAGGCAGCCCCACGCTGAGCACATTGCAATAGTTGAGAAGTTATTATTATTTATTATTTAGCATATGATGAGAATATGACAGACGAGAAGTAAACATATACACACAATCCATGTAATTATACCCACTACTTCTAGGGGGGCATGGCAGTGACCTCATAACTAGATGTCCAATTCAGCTATCCAGCAGTAAAGTCATTAGAGGACGAGTAACTGACTCAAGGGCCTCTCAGTCCAGGACAAAGTGCAACAGGAGCATAAATTTGTGCAAAGGCCAAAACTGCCATTGAGTTGGAGCTGTAGGTCCATGAAGACATCTCAGATTCCACACCACATTTAATGGGGAAATGCAAACCCATCCAAGGTTAATGTCATAGTATCTTCAGATCTAGCTGGTCCAATAGCCGAAGACACTCAGTCTTGAATCAGAGATGGTTTCTCTCCATCTAAACCTGTACAGTGTTCAGGTACCAAGATAAATCCAGGACAACTTTACTTCACTAATTGTTCTTTTTTATATATTTAATTTAAGATTTAATATCTGGAAGGTAAAGTTTGTTTTTTAATTATATTTATTCCTTTATTATTTTATATAGAGTATAATTATTTATAGAGTAAGCAAATTAATGATAGACTACACTTGGGAAACAAAGTACATCTTGCATGATCCTTTTAGTACTATTCTTGCTGACAATATTCTCCAGAAAAACAAGAGAATCAGTTATCCTTAATTATTTGTTAATATTCTATAGGAAAACCTAAGATACAAATATAGAAATAAAAAATCCTGGGTGAAAGTGATATTTAGTGCCTGGGATTTCACTTTTAATATACATTAAATCTGTAATGCAATCCATATTTGGACTCTGAGAATGTGGGTTTTTATAAACTCAGAATAACATACTTTTCATATTGGTTAATAATTATTAAGGAGGCCCAAATAGTTAAGAGTCCTAAAAGAGGAGATATAGAAATCACAAATACAAACAATTCCAATGACCATTAATGAAAAACAGCAGAAGCAGCCAGTATGGCTACAGTGCATAAAAAGTTTAGAGATGCTTTGAAAATAATAATAAATCTCTACATATAGGAGAAACAATGGATTTACAAGACAGAATATACTCAGTGTCATCAAGCAAACACTGAGCATGAACATAGTTTTGTGAAGAGTTTCTTTGGATATGTTTCAAATAAAAGACGAGAGAGAAGGAAAATGAGAGATACAGGAGAAGGAAAGAAAAAAAAATAATATACCAGCTGCTCAGTGAAGTTGATAAAATTAGTTTTTTATGCCAGATATTTACTTGCAGATCACGACCCCAATATTATTTGGCAAGAGGCAAAATTCTGCACAGAGAGCTGCTGGATAATGCAATATTGAACAGAACAGACCATAGAATGAAAAGGAAAAGAGTGCTGTAGGGTTAATGTGTGAGGTATCAATATCCTAGCCTTTTAATAGTACATTATTTGTGTATTATGGTAGTTAGTATTTCTGTAATTTGAAATCTTGCTATTTTAGCAATTTGCTTTATAGTATTTTAGTTCTTAATAGAACTTACTATTTCATTCTCCTTACTATTTCATTCTCATTATACTCTGGTTTATATTAGCTTTTCTATGAAAAGTTTATTTCTGTTTTTTCTTAATGAAAAAAGGAGAGAGATAGAACCATTAAAGTTCTAGTTGTCTTCAATAAGAGTTACACCGGCAATTGTGAACACGAAGATGCAGAAGCTGAGTTACTCAGAATGAGTTTATATCTCTAAACCTAGATGAATTGGTCTTAGGATAATAAGTAGCCTGTTTATTGACTGTTTTTTCATCTTTGAAAATATTAGAACAGAAGAGAAGGGCGAACATTGTCTCTACTTTTTTTAAAAAAAGAGAGAGAGAGAGGATACAGAGTTCTGGGAATTATTGTCCCACAACCTGACACTGATACATGCACATATTCCAAAGCAGACAATAAAACAAATTATTTGAAAACAGTGGTGTAATTACTAGAGTCAGCATGATTTTGTCAACAACCAAGCCTGATCTTGCTAATCTTATTTTATATTGTTTTGTTTGTTTGAGTAACTTTCTTAATGTTTGGTAGAAATGCTACGAAGATATCTTGATTTCAGCAAGGCATGAGATAAAGTGCAGTGATATTCTTATTAGATTTGGTGGATCCTGGATGGAATGCCAACTAAGTGGAGACATAGACAGCTTGAAAACTGTACTTGAAAATGTTGCTCAATTATTCTTGATCAGATTAGATGAAGTCTTGAGTGGTTTGCCACATGATTTAATCCTGTGTCCTATCCTCCTATTTATTATTATTGTTGACATAAATGAAACAATGGAAAGAATGCTTTCAAAACCTTCAGATGCCAATAATAAGGTTATGGGAAGTCAGCCCCCCAGAGAAAGAAATATTTTGAGGAATATTTAAAAGGCAGAATATATTTCCCTAAAGGAATAATAGAAAATCTTAGGCAGAAATCACCACCCCCAAGTCTCTCTGCCCCAAACAGAATCAGGTCTGTAGAAATGCAGATGTGATAATCTTGTCAGAAAGATTGGAGCCAGGAAGCTTGGAGCTGATAGGATTAGAAAGACAAAGATCCCTAGAATCAACAATTCCTCACACCAAAAAATCCAACACAGGATAGTCATCAGCCACACACCCCAGGGAAGCAGGATATGACCTTTTGGACATAATAGGATTAACCCACAACCATCAGAATACCAGAAGGGCACACTCAAACTCAGGTCAAAGTTCATACCATAGGAACAACTCCAAACAAAAGCTCAAGAAGGTATAAAAACCCACCACTTCCTACTACATATGGTCAGCTTTCCCAAAGTCACCTTTCTGTATGGCTCTGCTGTTCAATAAACTACAAGCTTCTTTCTAAACCAGTCTCCATTTTGTTTATTCCCAGCTTGGACTGGACCCTGATGAAGATTTTCTTTCAACAGTGTGACACAACTAATAGTTAAAATGTCAGGAAACATTCATAGCTATCTTTAAATAAACTGAAAGCAACATGATATTCATCTTCCAATATTTGAAGATGGGGGGAAAGGGGTTGATTTATTCTCCATAGCACCTGAGGGCAGGACCAGAAGCAATGGGTGGAAGTTAGACAGAGGGAGATCCAGCCTAGAAAATTTCCTAACAGTGAGAACAATCAATGGGGAGAAGGGAGGGGATGGCAGAAAATAATAGTGGCCTTTAAGTACTGTATCTGAAAGTACTGTATATGTACATAGAAAAAAGTGATGATATCTTTTATATCATCCTAGAAGGCAAGACATAAAAAGAAGTTAAGTTGTATGAAGCCTGATTCCAATAAGCACAGAAAATAGAATAAATTACCCATAATTATGGTAGCTACATTTCACTGGATGTTGAATCTTTCTTTATCCTTTGTGGATATTGTAGAAGAGCCATGTTAGTTCATGGTAGCAAAAAAATCAGGAGTGGCAGCACCTTTTCCAACTAATGAAGCTTATTAAAAGCATAAGTTTTTAATAAAATTAAACTTGTATAAATATATAGTATCTCTTTTCACCACATCTGCATTCTGCATCATTTGCAGTTTCAAACTAGTCTTCACAAGAACCCATAAACAATGGCCACTTCAGAATTTCTCTCTGGACAACAGAAGCGTTTGAAAAACTCTTTCAACACACTTGCAGCTAATACGTTTTTGTTCATTTAGAATAATATACATTATTCTAAATGTATACAGTTTGTATACAGAACTCTTTAAAAAAAAACCTATATTTTAGTTTTACACTCAAAAACAGGTTTATTGACAATCAGTCTGTTGTCCTGAAATGACACAAAGGACTAGCTAGTGAATGGCTGTAAAATGATTCTTACATTAAAATTAAATTAACACATCAAATATTATATCTCTACAGTTTACACTAATAAATAATATAATTATGCCATTTTTACAAACCTCTCACTGCAGTATATTTGACATGATCTATTCACAGTAGCTTTCAGAATCCTGATTTATACCCATTAGCTTTCAGATTCAGGTACATTGCACTGATTTATATATGATATAATGCAGATAAAAGTTTTTATTGATGAACCTTAGGTTTTTATATCTCAGACTTCACGTGTTAGTTTATAAATCTTTGTTAAACTTCCAGTTTAATTCTCTGATTAATATATCTAGATTTTATGCTGTTTATGAATCTTAAAATTGGGTGCAATCCTACTGCTTCCATAAAAGAACACTAGCACAGTAAACTATTCAACACCTAGGAGACCTGATATAACATTTGATGTACAGTATATTTTATATATCCTCTTTTCTACACCAAACACATTCAGAGAGAGATGGAGAGAAGACACTTTAGTCAGATCTTAAATTGGTATCTATAATTGCAATTGTTAATTTGTGAAATGCTTTCTCCATAAAAACATACAAGAAAGCTATCAATAAGCAATGAGTTCATTCAGGAAAAGTCAACTTTCAATTTTTCACAAGTTGATATAGTGCCTACAAGATAGTGTGCTGGTACAGGATTATTCAGAGATGGGTCACCTGTTTATGAATAAGGACATTTAAATTGAAGGTGGACTAAAAATAGATCAACGAAAAGAAAGAGACGCCACAAGCAGCATCAGGAACATAAAGTAAAGGCAGGATGGTTAAAGAGAGAACAGATTAAGGTGGTCATTCATGAAATTATTCTTAAGTAGATAGAAGATCAAAAGTTGCTTTCCCAAAAATTCTGCCCTCAAGTTCCAAGGACTACAACTTCAGAAATTCCCACAAAAGTTGGACGAGAAAATTATGAGTTATTCTCAAAAATATATAGGACATGAGATTAAGTTTGAGCTAGAAAAAAAATCATATAACTGGCACTTCATGTTTATTGTAGAGTTTAAAGAAGATCTGATATAAAGTATCCCTGTCTTCATCCAGGGAAACTGGATGAAGACAGAATAAATTTAATCCAACAGAAATCTGAGGACCATTCGAGTGCTTTCCCACTTTATATTTCATATAGTTCATGATGATTAGAGTCTTCCACATAAGTTTTCCATATGAATCAAAATATCAATTATAAGTTTACATAGTATTTGTGAGGCATTTATATTCCATTAAATTTACAAGTGGAAACTAAATTTGCAGACAAAAACAATACAGGATTATCACAGTATAGAGGTTTGCTTTTATCACAGGTATATAACTGGCTGATTTTATATACATAAAATCAAATATATATATACACACACACAAGCACACACGCACTGTTCTGACCCAGACAGGACAACTTGCTTCTCTGTCCAGTCTAAGGCAGACAGACCACTCAATAGAAATGGTTTTTAAACAGACAATGTTTATTCCAGAAGAAATACCTGAGATCCACGAGGTTATTCTTGGCTTAACATCTCTCTGTCCATTCCCATAGGTAAATTTATGTTGGATTTTCCCCTCTTCTTCCAAGCGTCACATGGTGGGGTGATTGTGGGATTTCCAGCCGAGTGGCTGGATGTGATGCCCAAAGAACAAAGGACTACCCAGAGGCTAGTGTCCAGGGAGCCTCTCAATGCCCTTTGGAAGCTCCTCCCCATGACCTATTACTAACGTTAGGGTTACATAGAGCTAGGTTACATAGAGCTATACGAGGTTACATGGATCTATATGATCCAGAATACTCCCCGCTTGGAAATTTATATTTCCACTACTTACTAACTGAATAGGGAAAATATAGCATTAAAGTATACAGTACTCAATGTTGACTAACTTGTGACTACATAGGTAAAAACTTGGTATCAACCATGCATAACTATTGGTAAATATAAAGCATGCACAATTATGCAAAAAAAATAAGCAAGTGTTACATCAAACAATGCATAAACACAATACATCATTTGAGGTTTTATCTTCTGGTTCAGTCTTCATCAGCTACGGTGCCAAATCGGTGATCAGCCTGGTACAAGTGTCTTTGAGTCACGACCTGACTCACGTGGCTTCACGATCTGAAACTCAGCTTGGCAAAGTAGTTCATCAGCTGGGTGGGCCCGGTGTGCAAGTCCCATGGGCCAATAGTTCTGGTATGCGTTCTTGTCTCTAAGTGAGACAAGGTCTTCTTCCTGTAAAGGAAACTGGAACCAAATCTGGAACAGAAAAACTGGAACCCAAAACTTCTCAGGAACAAAGGGAGCTGGATTCACAGGATACTCAGGAACTGAAGAACCTGGAAAAACAGGAACAGCTGGATCTGGAAACACAGGAACAGCTGGATCTGGAAACACAGGAACAGCTGGATCTGGAAACACAGGAACAGCTGGATCTGGAAACACAGGAACAGCTGGAACTGAAGAATCAGGAACCATAGCTGGGACTCCGAGGTTCAATTTTCCAAGTCGGTCTTCTTTAGTAGTAGGACTAGGTCGGTGATTGGTCGGGTGTAGAGCTTTTTGGCGAGAGACGCGGATTCTCTATCGTTCTCATGTGTCTTCACTATCTGAACCTCAATTTGGCGAACGAGACCATCAGAGCTCGGTGCGGGCCGCTGCACGAGTCCCATGGGCCAATGATTTCTTTGGACATCTTTGTCTTTTAGCAAGACTAGATCGCCTTCTTGTAGGTTGGGTTCTTTGATTTTCCACTTACGCCGCTCCTGGAGGGTAGAAAATACTCTTGTCTCCATCGCTTCCAGAAGGTGTTGGCCAATAGCTGAACTTGTTTCCATTGTCGGACATACAAGTCTTTGATGGTGAAATTTCCCGCTGGTGGTGGCCAATCGCCTGTCTTTTGAGTTAATAAGGTAGCTGGGGTGAGTATGGTGGGATTCTCAGCGTCTGAAGATACTGGAACCAACGGTCGAGCGTTGATGATAGCTGCAACTTCTGCCATGAGGGTAGTGAGAACTTCATGCATAGGTTTTGGTGTCTCAGTCAACATAGAGTCCAGGATTTTGCGGGCGATGCCGATCATGCGTTCCCACGCTCCTCCCATGTGAGATGCATGGGGGGGATTGAAAACCCAGATGCAATTGTGGGCTAGTAGGTACCTGCCAATGTGTGAGTCGGGACGAATGCCTTCATCGATTTGCAATTCTTTGCAGGCCCCTACAAAATTAGTGCCGCGATCGGACCTAAACACTTTGACTGGGCCTCTGTGAGCTTGGAATCTCCTTAGCGCATTGATGAAAGAAGAAGAATCCATGGCTTCAATGACTTCTATGTGGACCGCCCTGATGCTGAGACATGTGAAGAGTACAGCCCAACGTTTGTTGTTGGTGTGTCCGCCTCTGGTTCGACGAGCCGATACGACCCAAGGTCCGAATACGTCTAAACCCACGTTGGTGAAAGGTGGTGCAGGTATTAGTCGCTCGGCTGGTAGGTCAGCCATCAATTGGTGTTGTGTCGTCCCTCTTTGCAAACGGCAATGTAGACATTTGTGCAGGATGGTGGCAATGCATCTTTTGGTCCCCACGATCCAGAATCCTGCCACTCTGATGGCGCCTTCCATAAAATGTCTGCCTTGATGCTGGATGGTGTCGTGGTGATATTGGACCAACAGGTGTGTGACATGGTGACGAGCTGGAAGGATGATAG
The DNA here is from genome assembly GCF_001527695.2 of Protobothrops mucrosquamatus. Taxonomy (NCBI): domain Eukaryota; kingdom Metazoa; phylum Chordata; class Lepidosauria; order Squamata; family Viperidae; genus Protobothrops; species Protobothrops mucrosquamatus. Next base: position 246,652 of record NW_015386766.1, on the reverse strand, counting down.
GGTGTTTGAAGTCTGACTGTAGTTCGGCATTGGCTAGACGCCCGCCTACTCGCAACAATTTATGACTGTCCAGGAATGGATTCAATTTTAGCAGCGAACTATCCTTTTGGAGGGGCCTATTTGCTGCCAAACATTCAAAGTCCAGTGGATGTGAGTCCTGCTGCACGCTTCGAAGAATCCCTCTCTCAGCCTGGAGGCGACTTTCTGGAACGCTTATGTCGCGGTGCAGAAAACGGACTATCCTCGCTACGCCTGCTACGAGAGGTCTCCACCTGGAGAAGCGTTTGAAGCGAGCGGAGGTCAGAGAATGTCGGGGAGATGCCTTGACGTTTGTATAAAGACAAGCGAACTGAGCCACCGGCTTATTTGGGCCACCGGCTTATTTGGGCCGACAGGGTGCACCAAACTCAAGATAATTCTTCTCCCCTGTCTCATAGCTGACAAAGTGAGAAAGAGCCTGTGGTCGAGATGTTAATACATCTGTCTAACATGCAGACGGCCCAGGTTCGAATCTCAGAAGGGTATGTCTGGTTGAAAAGAACTAAAAAGTTCAACATGGCTATTCCAGTTCTCCCTTAATTCTTTGTTAGCAATCCAAATTTTGAAAAACACATATACATATACATATTTTTTTTAAAAAAATTGGATTGCTAACAAAGAATTAAGGGAGAATGGAATAGCTATTTCAAACTTTTTAGCTCTCATCAGCCAAACATACCCTTCTGAGATTCGAACCTGGGCTGCCTGCATGTACATATACATATACATATACATATACATATACATATACTCAAAATAAATAAAATACGACCCCCCAGGAGGATATAAGTAAAAATGCTTTACTAAAACCGCCAAGCTTTCGTTGGGTACTCCCAACATCATCAGGGCTAAAAAGCTAGTTAACAAAGATGACTTAAATAGGTTTAGCTGACATTTGCACCCGGCTCTTGGATCAGCTAAACCTATTTAAGTCATCTTTGTTAACTAGCTTTTTAGCCCTGATGATGTTGGGAGTTCCCAACGAAAGCTTGGCAGTTTTAGTAAAGTATTTTTACTTATATCCTCCTGGTGGTCGTATTTTATTTATTTTGAGTATAATTATGCCCAGGAGTATTTTTACGGATATTATCAACATATACATATACGTATACGTATACGTATACATATACATATACATATTGTGATGACCCAGGACCTCGAACGGAGGCAAAGCACTTAGCTGGTCAGAATAATTGTCTTTGTAAGCACTACCAATGTTCACCCAACAGCCCCCACATATGCTGGCACAAGTTCAATAAAACAGTCAACGGAGTTAAACAGTTCTTTAAAGTAAACAGATAACAAAGTATGATCTTTTCCATGCCCACTTGCCTGTAACGTGCAAACTGCAAAACTGAGGACAGCAAGGAGAACTCAGTAGGAAACAAACTTGATCCAAAATACAAAGAGTCCAGGTACAAGAGCTCACATCACAAGAGTTCACATTTGTTCCCAGCAAATGCCCCACCCCATAGCGTCTCCTTAATTACCTACTCCCCAGCTGTGCCTTGTGGAGTGGGGTGTGATGCTCTCCTCCTGAGCAAGTGAGCCTGCCTCCGTTGTTCCCTCCTCCTCTCTGCTCTCCTTGCTCTGGGATCTGGTGGGGAGGGGCCTTGCTCCTCGCCTGAGCTCTGCCTTCCCTGTTCCAAACTTGAAGAGCCCTGGCCTGCTTCAGCCTGTTGCTCCCCACAGTCCTCCGAAGCCACAGACACCCCCTCCTAGGCCTCAACAGGGAACTCCATGTTGTCCTCAGAGTCAGGCTCGGATGGAGGCATGATACATATTCATATACATATATATATACATACACATATACATATACATATACATATTCATATACATACACATACACATACACANGCAGAGAATCCAGAGGCTCTCACGCCGGCGCCCTCAAAGCCAAACGTGGGCGTGGCCAGGTTTGGGTGGGGGCGTGGCCAGGTTTGGGTGGGGGCGTGGCCAGGGGAGGGAGGTGAGTTCCACCACCTTTTCTCTGAGAAAAAAAGCCCTGCATACACATATATATACACATACACATATACATACACATATGTATATGCTCTGCATATAAGTTAAATAGGCATGGCGACAGTATACAGCCTTGCTGGACTCCTTTCCCAATTTTGAACTAATCAGTGGTTCCGTGTCCAGTTCTCACTGTTGCTTTTTGATCCACATATAGGTTTCTCAAGAGATAAATAAGATGGTCTGGTACTCCCATCTCTTTAAGAACTTGCCACAATTTGTTGTGATCCACACAATCAAAGCTTCAGCATAGTCAATGAAGCAGAAGTAGATGTTTTTCTGGAACTCCCTAGCTTTCTCCATGATCCAGTGTATGTTGGCAATTTGATCTCTAGTTCCTCTGCTCTTCAAAATCCTGCCTGTACTTCTGGTAGTTCTCAATCCACATACTGCTGGAATCTAGCTTGTAGGATTTTAAGCATAACTTTACTAGCATGTGAAATGAGTGCAATGGTGCGACAGTTTGAACATTCTTTGGCATTGCCTTTCTTTGGAATTGGAATGTAAACTAACCTTTTCCAATCCTGTGGCCACTGTTGAGTTTTCCAAATTTGCTGGCAAATTGAGTATAGCACTGTTACTGCATCATCTTTTAAGATTTTGAATAGCTCAGCTGGAATACTGTCACCTCTACTAGCTTTGTTGTTGCTCAGATTTCCTAAGGCCCATTTCACTTCACATTCTAGGATGTCTGGCTCGAGGTCAGTGACCACTCCATCATGGTTATCTGGGACATTAAGCTCATTCCTGTATAGTTCTTCTGTGTAGTTTTGCCACCTCTTCTTAATCTTTTCTGACTCTGTTAGGTCCCTGCCATTTTGGTCCTTTATCATGCCCATCTTTGCATGAAACATTCCCTTCATATCTCTAATTTTTTTGAAGAGATATCTGGTCCTCCCTATTCTATTGTTTTCTTCTATTTCTTTGCACTGTTCATTTAAGAAGGCATTCTTATCTCTTCTAGCTATTCTCTGGAATTCTGCATTCAATTGGATGTATCTTTCTCTTTCTTCCTTGCCTTTCACTTCCCTTCTTTCCTCAGCTATTTGCAAAGCTTCCTCAGACAGCTATTTTGCTTTCTTGCATTTCTTTTTCTTTGGGATGATTTTAGTTGCTACCTCTTGTACAATGTTGTGAACCTCCATCCATAGTTCTCCAAGCACTCTGTCTATCATATCTAATTCCTTAAATATATTTGTCACCTCTACTGTATATACATCAGGGATATGATTTAGTGGCCTAGTGCTTTTCTCTACTTTCTTCAATTTAAGCCTAAATTTTGCAACGAGAAGCTCATGATCTGAGCCACAGTCAGCTCCTGGTCTTGTTTTTACTGACTGTATAGAGCTTCTCCATCTTTTGCTGCAGAGCACATAGTCAATCTGATTTCTGTGTGGACCGTCTGGTGATGTCCATGTGTAAAGCCATCTCTTGGGTTGTTGGAAAAGAGTGTTTGCTATGATCATCATATTCTCTTGACAAAATTCTATCAGCCTGTGCCCTGCTTCATTTTGTACTCCAAGGCCAAACTTGCCTGTTATTCCAGTTATCTTTTGGCCTCCTACTTTAGCATTCCAATCCCCTATGATGATAAGGACATCATTTTTTGGTATTGATTCTATAAGGAGCAGTAGGGCTTCATAGAACTGCTCAATTTCATCCTCTTCAGCACCAGTGGTTGGGGCATAGACTTGGACTACTGTGATATTGAATGGTTTGCCTTGGATTCGAACTGAGATCATTCTGTCATTTTGGGGATTGTATCCCAGTATTGCTTTTCCTACTCTTTTATTGACTATGAAGGCTACTCCATTTCTTCTGAAGGATTCTTGCCCGCAGTAGTATACCTGATGGTCATCTGAATTAAATTCACCCATTCCTGTCCATTTTAGTTCGCTGATTCCTAAGATGTCGATGTTCAGTCTTGTCATGTCTTGCTTGCCTTGATTCATGGATCTTACATTTCAGGTTCCTATGGAGAAAAGATCTTTACAGCATCAGACTTTCACCACCAGATGCATCCATAGCTGAGCATCCTTTCGGCTATGGCCCAGTCGCTTCACTCTTTCTGGCGCTACTAGTACTAGCCCTCTGCTCTTCCCCAGTAGCATATTGGACACCTTCCAACCTGAGGGCCTCATCTTCCAGCATCATATCTTTTTGCCTTTTGGTACTGTCCATGGGGTTTTCATGGCAAAGATACTGGAGTGGGTTGCCATTTCCTTCTCCGTTGGATCACATTTTGTCAGAACTCTCTGCTATGACCTGTCCGTCTTGGGTGGCCCTGCATGGCATAGCTCATAGCTTCATTGAGTTACACAAGCCCCTTCCCTACGACAAGGCAGTAATCCATGAAGGAGATACATACACATATACATACAATCATTTACATTGATAATTAACAAACAGGGAAGTATCATCCAATTCAACTGTTTTTTAAAATATGATTTGTCTAAAGCTTTTCCCCCATTAAAGAAAGATTATAGTTCTTTTAACTATAAATATTTCATTCAGAACTGATGAAACTGAATTCTTTTCTCAATCTGATTGTAAAATTATAAAGTACTGCTATTTTTCAAAAATGAGAAATGTTTATTTTTTTTAATTTTATACAATTCATGGATGAAGGAACCCAATGTTTAAAAAATCTCAGATAAATTTATTTTAAATAAACCTTTGTTTACAAATCTAAGAGAAAAAATATTACTGTTAAGACATTGTTAAAGCTACAGTTGAATTAAAATGAATTCAGAACATAACTAAACTTGTTCATACTATGGTAAAATACTTTACTCCTGTATACTTTACATAGGTTTGCCCTTGAAGATTACTCAGTGGTTACATTTAGTACAGAATGTAGTAACTTCATTGTTATTAGGAACAGTCAGTGATGGGATTCAAATATGTGAACAACCGGTTCTCTGTGTGGATGCCACTTCCAAAAGTCCATTCTGGGCCTGGGCAACAAATAATTAGCTACTGGTTCTGCCGAAGTGGTGTGAACCGGCTGGGAACAGTGTAATAGAAACCATATTAAAACCGGCTTTGAATAGCTCCAAGTGTGAATTCAAGGTATTAGAAAATAATATGATAAGTTCTAAACACCATTCAATAGCGTATTTGAGGGAACAGCCATGTATTAAAAACTGCTGAGCATCCAATACATGAAGTGAAAATACTAGAGTGAGCCATTTATGGAGTGTTGTTTCCTGGAGGCCTAGCTGACACAGAGATTAGCTTTAGTTCAGTAGAAAGTTAAGACCTGGCTTCTCATACACACACTGAGACTTTTAAAAGAGCTGAGATTGTTTGCTGGCTTGTTTTGCTATTTTAATATGATTTCCCTGATCCGACAGAAGATAAACAAATAAAGGAACTTTATTTTACTAAATAAATCAACCAGTCAATGTTGTAATTAAAAGCTATGTGTTATATGACCAAGAGCCTATAGAAGCACCTTTTCATCTTTGCTTCCTGTCCTTAATTAATACAGCCAAGTGGGACACAGTAACTGTTATGTATTGTGTTTGACCGTTAATGTGTTGAGGTTTAAACGTGTCTCCAACTGTTTTGGAGGGAAACTGAAGTTCATATTTGAGCGGGTAAACCAGTTTTAAAGCATGTGCATTAAATCGGTCTGGTCCATGCCTTCAAGAACTCACTATTTAACAGTAACCAAAACAAAATTCATCATAGATCAGGTAAGAAATATCAGACAATTTACCTAGCAATAGTCATTAGGGCCCTCAGTTCAGGAAATAACATAGGTTCAGGCTGAAACTTACTCTGGTCAAGATTTTCAGCATTTGAATAGGCTCAGAATGACTCTTAGCACTTGGCCTTGATGGAGGTAGTAAAAGTTAAATTCACCTTTTCTATCTGTATCAGCAAGGAACAGGCTTTGTTTCTTAAATTTGAAAATATAGCAAATGTGACATTCTATTCAGCAAAAGGAAAAAAAGTAACCAACTCTCTTGCTCTTATGCAACTGAGTAGTGATGCTATTAAACATATCCTAGGACCAGTATGTGAACTACACTTCAGGTTTTGTGAAATCAGCTACTCCAACAGCCAAGGAATGGCTCTTATTAATCCAAAAATTTAATAGCAGAAATAACAACTGACACTAATTTTGCTTTTTTTAAAGTATAGGCTAAGCAATCCAAGAGATTATAATTTTGCAATCAGTTCTGGTTCCAGTTACTTCAGACACACTCAGTTGTCAGTGTAATCAGTTCTGGCTCATAAAAGCTGCTATGGCTATAAATCTATTTGTTCTAAGATGCCCAAATGCTTTGCTGTTTTTGCAGCAATATTATGTAGAAGATCCTTTTTGGCCACTAACTGCACAGATACTGTTTTAGCTAGTTTAAAATGGGCAGAAGGAGAACAAATAAGCAAGTAGATACACAAAGATTAATAGTTTTTGGTACCTATAGAGTGACTGTATTTGTCTTTGTTCTCTGACTGATGGAACTTTATTGTACAGATGTTACGCAATAGGGATATTGTTATTCTCTAATTAAAATTAAATTATAGTTATCATCGAAAGTTAGTTATTCTTATTCCTTAGCTCTACAGAATGGATGTTCTGACAAAAAGTGTAATTGATGAATTTACATTTGAATGTAATTAAAAAAGGAAAAGAGATTATATAACTGAAATTAAAGAAGGAAAAGTAGAAGTAATTGTGTGCTGGAAAGGAAAAATAAAGAGGACCAGAAACAAAGCATATGAATTTCAGACATTTTAGATTTTTTTCTTGAAAGGTATTTTTATATTAAGAATTCAAGTTATTTCAGACACTATAGTTTATTCCATACTGCCTGAATTCCATATAATTAAAGAAACACCAAAATTGCTGTCATGTACTGTATGATAATAGTGTTTTATCCACTAACTTGGCGAGCCATAGTACACAACACACACTTTAAAAAGTCTTTTCAGGAATTGTCGGAGAAGATTCTAAGGCTAATAATTTACCTGTCATTTAAAGCTTTAATTAATGTAACAAAAAGCAATAAATATATATGTTTAAAACCTTTACTTTGTGTGCACATACTACTGAATACCACCTACTAAATTGAGTACTGACTCAAGTGTAAAATGTGACCTTTTCAACAATGTTCATATTTTCAAGTTGTTCATTTAACAGATGGAGGAATAATTTCCAAAATAAAACCAAGATACTCATCTAAACAATATTAAACAACTATGTGCTTTTTGGTAGCATGGTTGAAGAATTCATATTATAATGGAAGAGGTCAGACATGTTGACTCTTGAAGGCTTCCCATTGCTCTATTTATGCAGTCCTCCAGTAGATCTACTTAACTCTTGTTTCCTGTGCAGATTAAATTACAAGGGAATTCATTAAACAAAAGTTTATGTATGTGTCATTGCTTGCCAGGCTAAGGGGTTCCACAATAAGGTCCACATTATTCTACATTGTCAGAAAGTGTGTTCTTGGAATGTGTATTTTGTCATCCATTCCCATACCAATGAAGATACTATCCATTTGAATTTCATAACCAGATGTTGAATTCTAGTTATTTGGTTGCTTGGTTTGGAATTTAGCATGATGTGCAAATCCTTTATGATTTTAAAACAATGGTTATGGTTAAAAGTATATTTCTACAAGTTTGTCATGATCCTTGCTTAGCAAGCTATCATGAGGATGTCTTCTCTATACTATTTATCATTTTTGTGTCTTTTTTTCTGGTGTGTGTGTGAGAGAGAGAGTGGATGCTTCCTTTGTCTGTGTTTCTCAGTCAACTGATCATTTCCCTACAGTTGTCTTGGTAAGATTTTTCAAGCGGCTTTTCATTGTCTTCTTTCTAAGATTGAGAGAGAGGGAGTGGCCCAAGGCCAACCAGTTGGTTCATGTCTAAGGCAAAACTGGAACTTGTGGTCTCCAGTTTCTAGTCTGATGTCTTAAACACTATACCAAACTGGGACTTTTTTAAAAACATAATTGTTTTTAAATAAAAGCTTTATTTCAGTTCATATTAATTCAGCATCCATTCATTCTTGACTCCATATATTCTTGCTTTCACACTTAACTGTGGCAATTATGTCCCAATTCCCAGTGATTCAAGAGCATACTTTTATATTCAGCCAGCTAGTTTATCTTTCTTTTTTTTTCTTTTTATCAACCATTCCATTCTTTGCCACAGACTACCTGGTATTCACTACTTTTCTAACATCATATTTTTCTTTCAATTTTCCAATTTTAGCAAACATTTTATCAAAGCACTATATACAGCTGTTGTGCTCAGTCACAGCAGCCTCAGCAAGAAGCAGTATGAAAAGCTGGAGTAGTACCAGAGCCTGAAGGAGGAACTGGAAGATTGTGGAAAGTAAAGGCCAAATTGGTCCCATCAATGGGATCTATGACAGTGGCAGTGGCGAGTTGGCTATGGCGAGTTGGCCCTGGCAAATTGTCCCATTCTGCCAGCAACGGTAGGAGTGCTTGGGACTGTGACTCTAAGCTGGGCTAGTGGCTCCAACAAATCCCAGAAACAACATCAGAGGTCTCTGTCCAGAAGAGTGCAGTGCTAGTAACAGCAAAGGTACTACATAAAACCTTCCCAGGTTTCTGTTAGAGGACCCTAGATTGGGGATCAGAGGGTTTTTTTAAAAAAAAATATTTAAAAAAAATATTTCATTCTATATTAACCATTAAACTTTGTAATGGTTTTTACCTTGTTTTCTTTAATTCATTAACTTTCAGATATATAATCCTTATTGCATTACCACTACTGTCCGTCTGTCTCTTCTATCCATCATTTGAGTTCTCGGGAAACACACTTTATTGTCTCCATAAAAAATTGCACACATTTGTTTTCCCAGCCTTTCATACACTAAAAATTCTGTTTATTCTCACAGTTGCTTTATTATTGTATTCAGGTTATAGTTGCACAAAATTCCATATTTAAAACTAATTTACCATATGATTTTTCTAAATAAACAAACAGGCAAGACATGCAATGCACATTCTTTCTCACATACATATTTTGTAAAATGCCCTGAAAAAATACTCAGGGAGAAACCCTCTCTATGAACTCACCTGGCATAAAATTGCCTTCTGCTACATCCAAAACATTGGGTTGTTTTTTTTATCTCCACTTGTATATTTTCAGCCAAAATTCTACCAAATACTTTCCCTAGCACATTTCCTATTATTTTGTTTTGCTTTGATTTTGAGATTCTACAGAAAGCTCCTTGTTTAGTCTTCTTTACCACTTCCAATTTTTTAAATTACCAATAAAAATATTCTTCATTTATCCTTTTAAATTTCTTTGATTAAAGTTTTGCAGTGTTTTCAATGCTGATTATGTAGCATCTTCTACCTTTTTACAGTATTTGTTCCCTATCCTAATATAACTATTCACATTTCTGTGAAAGTTTATAATGTAATTTTTTTTTCACTCTGCTAAGCTGTTTATACATCTTGTTTCATTTTGTCCTCATTCTATTTATTCTGTAGGGAGATGAATAGATTGTCTTTTTTTTAATATAGATGTTGTACTTTCCCTCCATTCTATGTGAACTCTTGTTTCTTGCGTGCCTTTCTTTTATTTTCATGTCCATTTTTCCTCATATCCATTCTTCAATTTCCCAAATAATGTCCTGTCACAAGTCAAAAACATTAATGACCTGTTATTTCCAAATTATCTCATTATTTCACAATAATTACATTAGTAATGCTTTAGATTTACATTCATACCTTTGTCATGTGTGCATGTTAATAAACATGTTTCAATCACATATTTCAAAAACATCAGCCTGTTTTCTAAGTATTTTAATTCATTTTGGAGACGTGTTTTTTAAAAAACAAAACAAAACAAAACCCCAAAACAGAACTGTCTTATCTTATCCCCCCAGATCATTCATATTAGGTAGCAAAATAATTTTCTCTGGATCACATTCATTTAAAGTGCTTCACAATTTTCCCAAAATTGTTCTTCCGTTATTAATATTGCCTAGAACAGATGAACATTCAGCTACTTGGAAGTCTGGATTTATGCATTCGTATTCACCCCACAACAACTAAAATGAGCCCAATTCACACTTTCTAAAATATATGTACCCTTTCTTAATTAAATCAATATATTCATTACCTATATGTACTAGCTAGGGCTTGTTGCATTACGTTTTCTGGGTAACTGTCACGTTTCTGGAAAAAAAATGTCTATTTTGACAAATATATACATATATCCATGTAAATGGATTTGTGCAATAATAATATGGTCTATTAATCCAAGCCTTAGCTGCCGTAATAGTATGTAAATAGTACAGATAACTCTAATAATTAACTCTTGTTAATTATACATAGTGCTCTCCAGCTAAAAGTATGCCAAAAGTGAAAAATGCAGGTGAGATCTTATGATTGTATCCAATAAGAATGGAACATATTGTCCTCATGAAGCAACTTTAATCTTTTTCATTTCTTTGTCTCATTTATTAAATATGAAATAGCATCCTAGTAATAATTTACTATTTCAAAAAAAATTCTATAGATCAAGTAAATAATAATTTTTAGGTACATTTATTGATTTATTTATTTTTAACAACTTTGATACTATGTATTTATTGGCACTTTAATTAATTTAGTGAAAGTTTTAGATTTGAATTCAAGACTTATTATAAATAACCAACTTATTTTTCATGATTACCTTTAACAGCTTTTATATTGATGAAACTATTAATTTTTAAATTATTAATCCTTAAAGGTATTATATTAAAAGAGAGGAAAAAGAATCAAATTCATTCAATTGTTTTATGGATTAAGAATGCAAAGCCATGTATATCAGACTATATATGTCTTTTTATGTAATGGGATATTCCAGATATACAGGGTTAAGATAAACATATAAATGTCAAATTCAGACTAAATCTATGCTGGGTTTGTTTTTTTTTTAAGTAGGATAGGACTGGTCCCAATGTGATATCAAGTAAATTTATCTACAAGTAGTTTCTGCATTGTATCATGTGCCCACTCAGCATCTGTCAGCAATTCTGAAATGGGTTTTTGAGGTCAGGAACACTGTCAGCACAATTAGTAACTGTATCAGTGCAACATTGTTATGTAGCACATTTTTACTATATAAGTAACAGCATTTTCTTCCTGTCCTTCATTTACCTGAATTGACAGAGGTAACACAGCGATGAATGGCAGGCCAGGTAGCTACATACACTAGCTTAGTTATGTTATATTTATCTAAGGTTCCTCTTCCTGCTACTTAAAAAAAGAAGCACATTTTCTGTAGAAAAGTTGGATTATTAACAACATATTTATGAACACCGAACACAATAACAATTGTGCTTTCTAATGCAAATTGGTTCCTGTAGACTTTTTAAATGCTTACTGGATAATCACAAAGCTTCTTTCATAGAAACAATTTTAGTAAACACACAAACACTTCAAGCCCCAGAGAACAAAGCAATAGAATGCAGCTTAGTAATTAGAGATGAACTGTAAGGAAGTGTCATCTACATCTGCATATATTTTAATAGCATTGATTTATCATCTGGATGTTCAACCAATTTTAAGTTTTATAAATCCATACAATTCCACAGAACAAAATTCGCAAAACTTGATGTTTTTAGCTGAAGTCCTACATAATGCTCAAATGATGATCACATACCACAGCTGTTAGATATTTATTTAAGTGTTCTGGTCTTTGTCACTCATTTATTCTGTCAGAAACATCTAGGACACACTCCTCAGACAATGCAAATGCATTTATGAACTAGTCTCCATAAAGGTCCTTGTTTTTCCTCAAACCAATTTTCAGGAACAATCGAAAGAATAAAAGATGTAAAGTCTCCATTCACCATGATTCGAGCTTTCTGGAGTGTATGGATGGATTTCAGACCCTGTATAAAGCCCAATCCAAAATCCATCTTTTCCACTGCTTTAAACATAAAGGCCCAGTTTAAGTTGTCAAACGCTTTTTCTGCATCCAGAAGATTAATGCAACCTGTTTGTTGCTACATTGTCATAAATATTCAATTATATTCAAAATTACTCTTACATTATCTTTTAGTTGTCTTTTAGGTAAGAAACCACACTGGTCTTCATGTATATAATCCTGTAAAACCTTTTTAAGTCTTTCAGCTAAAGTAGATGTAAAATGTTTGTAGTCGTTATTAAGGAGAGAAATTGGCCTGTAGTTCTTCACAGAAGTTAAATCCAGTCCATTTTGGGGTATTAAAGAAATATAGGCATCCTTCTATGAGTCTGGTATAGGCTTCTCTTGTAACATAGAATTCATTAAGTCCTTCATCGGAAGAAGTAGCTGATCTTCGAAATGTTATAGAATCTGCTCAGTAGGCCATCTAGTCAGAGCTTTGCCTGTTTTAACTCTTTTAATTGCTTCTGTTAGTTCAAAAGTTGTTATTGGACTATTCAAACTTTGCTTTCAAACTTTGTTTTCCAATAATTTAGGAAGATTTTAGTTTTTATATACTCCTCCATAATATCTAAACAGATTTCTTGTTCTTTATATGAATTGATATAATTCCAAAAAATCTTTTAATGTTTTTGTTATCCATATAAGTCTTATTCCCTTCTTGAAGCTTGATTATCATCTTCTTTTCTATCTGTTTTCTTAGTTTATATGACAATCATCTCCCTGGCCTAGTATTACAAGAGGTGGTAGAATAGGAGAGTTTCTCCTAAAATCTACTACCATTTCTACAGTTTTGAGTGTGTTCAGTTCAAGATTGTTCCAGCCACACCACAAAGCTAATTGTTCAACCTCCTATCTGTATGCAGATTCATCATTGTCTCTAATGAGACCAATGACTGTTGTATCATCTGCAATAACAGAGAGATCATTTAAAATGCAGTCATTGTATAGAGAGAAAAGAGTAATGGAGAGAGTACACAGCCCTGGGGGGGAGGGCTGTGCTAATTGTACAGATATCTAATGTGATTTTGCAGTCTAACAGAGGATCTGTGATGGTTTTCAGGTAGGCCAGCATTAGCCTTTCAAAGGTTTTCATAACTATGGATGTCAGAGTAACCTTTCTGTAGTCATTCAGTTCCTTGATGGAGGGTTTCTTTGGGACTGGGATGATAGTAGAGTGTTTAAAGCAAGAAGAAACATAATACATCTCTAGTGCTTTATTAAAGATGGGGGTGAAGATGGGGGCCAGTTGCTCAGCACAAACGTTCAAGCAAGAAGGAGTTATCTTGTCTTGGCCTGGTGCTTTTCCAGGCTTTTGTCTGTGAAGTACACTTCATACATCATTTTCTGTGATCACCAGAAGTTGTGGTCCAAAGGGAAGGTGTCAGTTGTAGGAGGCTTGGCTGTTGTGGTGTATCTGAGATGGAGATCATGGTGATAGGTGACAGTGGCTTTCTTTCAAACCTACAGTAAAACACGTTCAGGTCATCTGCTAGTTGTCGTTCCCTTTGTCAAGATTGATTCACCCTTTCACCTACATTTTCTCCCTCACTTATAGCTTGAGAAAAAACAGAGTAAAGATTGTGGAATGGAATGCAAAGTTGGGAGAGATGGTATCTAGGCAAGCTAGGCATCTTTGAGAGCCTACAAGAACGTCAAGGTCACTAAGGCAGGTGCTTGATAGAGAAGTGGATTTTTCCCGTAACAAGAAGTATTACTATTGGTTAATTTGAACACCTGATGGGTGGGGGCAAGGGAATCTATTGTTTAATTAAGAAAGCTTTCATGTGGGAAAACCAGAGCTGGTTTCGCTTCTTCTGTGCCAATAAAAGTTTTCAGTAAAATATTTTACTCTTGGTAAAATCTTGTCCCAGGAGTTTCTTTTTCTGGAAATACCAACTGGATAGTTGACACCCTTCAACATGGAAAGGAAGTTTGCTGTAAGCAGTGATATTTTTAAGAGTTTTCCATATATTTTCTGGTTCATTTGTTGAGAGCTGATTCCTTAAGTTTTCAGAGTAGCTTCTTTTTGCTGCTCCAATCTCCCTTGTACATTTCTGGCCTGATTGTACAGCATTCCATCTCCTTTCCTGTATGCTTCCTTTTGGCATGTCGTAGCTGCTTGAGTTTAGCTGTGAACCAAGACTTGTTGTTACTATATATTCGCAGGTTTCTGGACGGAACACATAGGTCTTCACAAAAACTAACTTATGATGTTACAGTATCTGTAAGTGCATCCAAGTCTGCATAGGTATCTTTGAAAACATTCCAATCTGTGCAGTCAAACTATAACTTTGCCCCCTCAGTCCAAGATTTCACTGATGTAATTGTTTGTTATATGGTTTTAAGCCATAGTCCGTAAACAGGTACATCATACAATGATGATATTCATTGTAAAGACCGATAAGCATCTTTTAATGCTCTATAGCAGTGATCTAAAGTATTCTTGCCTCTAGTAAGACAGTTGACATGCTGAAAGTATTTGGGTAGCTCTTGGCTTATGTTAGCATTGTTGAAATCTCCTAACACGGGTGTCAAACTCGATCACATTATGTGACATATCATGACCTATCATAATGTTTTTTGCCTTTGCAGAACCAGGCACATGATGAATTTGGCCTGCTGGTTTGACACCCCTGTCCTAACACAATGATGAGTGAATCAGGATATTTTTCTTCAGCCCACATAATCTGGTCAGCTAGAGTTGTAACGCATTGTTTATGCAAGCTTGTGGAGGAACATACACTGCAAATAGAAGTAATGAGGAAAACTCTTGTGAAGAATAAATGGTTTGCAATTGATAATTAATGTCTCTAAGTCCACATCACAGAATTTCTTTAGTGCATTTAAATTTTTGAACCGTCAGTTGTTCATATAAAAGCAAAGTTCCCCTCCCTTCTTTTTACTGATGTTTCTGTAATTCTGTCTGCCCCCTGTATCAGAAATTCTGTGATATGCAAGCTGCTATCATCAACTGACTCATTTAGTCAGGTTTCAGTGAAGCAGAGGGCTGCTGAGTTGTAAAAATCAGAGCTGCATCTGTTTAAAAGAAGTATTTTATCCATCTTATTATTGAGTGAATGTAAATTAGTCAGAAAGAGTGAAGGAAGAGGGATTTTTATTTCACTTTTCCTTAGTCTATTCAAAAATCTCTGCTCGCTTACCCCTTCCCTGCCTCCATCATCTCCTCCTTTTGTTTTTGTTTTTCCATTGTTCAGAGAGTGCTGCCACTTTCCGGATGAGAATCTCCTTTGCTTTTGTAAAGACGAGTGGGTGGGTGGGGTGTAATCACAGAAAACTGCCCATTAAAAGAAGTTGCTTGGTGCTTAATAGTTGGTCTCTTGAGTATGAAATCCAAAGTGAATCACAGAGAATAATAAAAAACAACAACAAAACTATCAGAGAGCATTTCACCAAGGCAGCTGTCAGCAGTTCCATCTTGGTTAAAGTTCCATCTCCGACTTTGGAGATGATTAAATTGTCTCATAATCATTCAGGTACCTATGGGACCTTCTACTTGCTGCAAGTTTGATTTCCAGTTAATGGGGGAGTAGTTGATATCTTCTGTTACAAAGTGGTGATTTTCCTTAACAACATGATTTATTAAGATTTCATGTATGCCATCTGCATGGTTGGCAGGCCTGTAGTTCAACATCCACAATAGAACCATTATTGTTTCTTTTTCCTTAGTATTCATCAAGATGCCTTTGTTAAGGTTTTCTCCAGTGGTGTCATAAATTTTCTATACAGATATGATCATTCTTCAAATATACAGACCAATTTGTTCCTTTTGAACAAATTATATACTTTTAATCATGAATTCCACCTCATCAGGTTTCTGTAATTCCAATAATGTTGTATTTATTAAATTACAATATTAGAAATACATAAAATTCTCCTGTTTTTCCCCCCAATACTCTCTGCACATTGATATGATTAAGTGCCTTTAGTTATGTTTTATTTTCCTGCTTGACTCTTTGGGTTTTGTCTTGAGTGAGTTGTTCTCTTTTTTGCTTGATATATATTGTTTTCAAACAACTGTAAGTTGTCCACAGTTGTATTTTTTTTAAAAAAAATATCAATGTACCTCCTACTTCCCTTCCTACCTATAGAGTATCATTTCACACACTTCTATCAGAATATTTAAAATCTGTTATTCTTATTCTTAATCTATTGTCTAGAAGATTTCTGATCTGATATTTAATTTTTTTGCATTCAATATTAAAATAAATGTAATATTTACTTTTCCAGATTCTTTGTATTCAACCATAGAGGTTTGTCAATGGATATCCATAGAGTTAATATGTTTTTCTTGTCTCCGTGTTTTCTGCTTAATCTAGAACCATTTTGTAATTATTATTATATTTATCACACATACACACACACACAATTGTAATCTGTTTTATTGAGGAAGAGTGCATTTGGGTGTGGATTTGAGTTTTTTTTTTCTTATTTGTGAATCTTTGATCAAAGTTAAATGAATAAATTGCAAATGAAAAGAAAACCCTTCTTTGGAAATTTAACTTAACTATGACAAGCTTGTGCAATGAGCAACAGGATTTTCAAACCTCATAACTGGTTAGCTCATAATTAAAGTAAGTTCTGGAACCATCCATAACATTTCCTTCTGTTTAATAGTAAATAAGTAATTAATGTTATTTTTCATCAGATTGAAAGACAACTATTAATAAAAAATAAAGAAAAAATGAGACCAGTACAAGAAATACTGCAAAACTACACTTAATAATATTTCTAATATTCACATTCAAGCTGGTCATGCCCCTCTACCTGTACTGTGCTCTGGTAATTAATGACTCAATTAAGCTCAGATCCTTATTGTCAGAGAAATGATCTTTGGTCCCCTGAGAACTACCCCAATTATGCAGGCCCTGCTACCTAGTCTCTGCTGCCTGTTTCCATGTCATGTCAGTTCTATCCGCATCCTTCTTAATATGTTAACAACTAGAATGGCTCGTGTTGTCATTGTAAGTAAGGATAACTAAATTATTTCTATCATGCCTTCAAGAGTTTTAATTATAAAAAGACATTTGTCTTTTTCTAGAAAATGTTCTGCATCTTAATATATGTACTATAATCAGATAAGAAAGTCATCAAGCCTCTTATTAAAATTAGAAATAAGAACAAGATGCCCTTGAAATCCCAGAAAAATATGCATCTATATCAAAGACCTACATTTGAAACAACAGCTTTTTAAAGAGAAATATGCTAAACATAATTTGACCTCCAAAGTGGGATACTTGGTAGGTCATTCTAAATTGCCAAAATCTGAAGCAAAGGTACGAAGGTATCATTTACATATAAAGAACTAAGTTAATAAACATATTATATAGTTACATTTTTAATTAGCTTAACCATCCTATATGCAGAAGGACAGCATGATTGGGGACTATGCATGTTTTCTTGTAGACTACAAGGCAGAATTTGGAAGCTTCTGGCTTAGCATTTTGTTTGTGGCTACTATTGACATAAATTTTCAATCTGTCTCTTGAATATCCATGAATCAAGAAAACTATCATTTAGAGAACAACGGAACTAAAAGAAAACCAAGAAAATAAATTATATTAGTTCAGTATAGACAAAAATGTTTCTGCATATTGCATTTGCAAAAGCATTATTCATTCACTGCTGGTACAAAGAATCAATCTTCACTTGCATTATTAGTTTAAGATATACTATTGTAGATTAGTTGTATTTACACCTACCAAACAAGAAACTGGCTTTAATGTATCTAATATGAAGTTATCTTGCCATCTTAAATCATGCAATCACTTCTAATAATTAAATATCCCCTAGTGAATGTAATGAAATTTATTCTGCAATCTGTACCTGAACTGAATGATAGTGTTGGAAAATTCCTTAAATTTAATGTGCAGTATTGCACAGCCTATTTTTCAAATCAGATCTATAATTTATTCCAGAATCTGAAACATGCAGATTGCTCATTATTGTAAATACATTCATCCCCATTAATTTTGATAGAATTTTACTGTCATCAACAGAGTATTTTGGACCTCAGTTTGGAAGTCTTTTTTAAAGCATAAACCAGAGAAAATCAGAATGAGTTCAAACTGTTGCTAAATTTCTTCATGTAATTAGTTGTATATATAATGTAGTGTGGAGAAAGGTCAGTGGGGAACAAGCTGTACATTTGGTGATTTGACCAAGGAAGAATAAAATCAAGATCACAGATTAACCTACTTACTTTACTATGCCCAAAGGTGCTACATTTCATTTTATAGGAATATATCTACATATGATATTTAAATCCTTTGTATCTTTTTAGGCTCCTTTCAAATTTTTAAGTTGTTGCGGGATGTTTTTATTGTTTGAAAAGTAACCATGGGAAGCTGACACACTAAAGAAAATCAGCTAACCAACCAACCAAACCCCTCCCCCCCAAAACCCCCAAGCTATTACAAAAAAACCCCCCTTTAAGTCTAAGGGCACCAAAGAGCACCTCAAGAATAAATCATTAAAAAGTTGCTGAAGAAAACAAACACAAAAACTAAATGTGTGTGTCATGGTTCTGACAGATGAAACTCTTCAAAAGAACTTCGAGGCATTGTTTACCTTAAAGAATCTTTTATTTGAGAAACAAAGTATTGGCACTACATAGTAAAAGCCAAAAACTGAATTCCCCTCCCCTGGGCACAAAGTAGTAAAGCACAATTCCCTCTTCCAATTAACAGTCATAAATCACATTTCCCAATTAGCTTGAAGCGCGGGCTTTCTCCCCAGCTCTCCAGCCCGCCAAATCTTTGTCAACTCTGGGCGCAATAACCTTGGATTCCCACAACTGAGTTATTATTGTTATGACTAGCTGGACTCTCATCCACATTTCCCCTCCCAGCATCAATGAACTCTAAAAGTGATAGAGAAAAGATGGCTACATTTCCATCTGTTGTCAAAGCAAGAACATCCGATGTTAGCAGCGTTGACAGTGTGGTTGCATGATAAAATGAACAATCCAGTCCACCTGCCTTGAAAAAAAAAGCAAAGCTCAACTGGAATGCTAATGGTATTTGGAAAGTATACGATGAGAATACCTCCCATGATATGGATGATGAATGGCCATAACAGAAAGAATCCACATAGTAACGGATACAGTGTTTCACTGAAAGACCATTGTATCAGGGCAAGTCTTTTGTAAAATTGTTTATAATGTATTGTCAACATTCCATACTCTAAATATTCCGTGAAAGAACGTAGGAGTTTGAGTATTGTGCCTTGTAGTTTTATAGAAAATCAAGTAAAGTGAAAATGTCACACTCTCAAGAACAAAAACTATACATACCAATAGTTATTTCTGAGTAGTTTCCTTTATCATTCGTCATATACACCACAGAAATGGAAAGTAGTTTATTTCTTATTGGTCATGTGTTTTTGCTTAAAGGCTTTATAAACAATACAAAAGTACAGGATTGTAGCTTCTTCGGTCCTTAGATCAAAAAGAGACAGAATACATGATCTATTTCAGTCTCTTTTATCTTAGAAACTGCAGGGCAACTGCCTTTGTGCAGATTTGCTAATCCTGCAAAGCAGTACAGCTTGTGCAGACTTTCCCCCACAGCATGACTATGTAGAAATATATCCCTAGATGAGCTGAAATCTTTAATACCCGAAGAGAGCTAGTGCAGCCCTTTACAATTCTCCTGGTGCAATGTAATAATAAACATTATAAATACAATCTTTTACTTAAGATAGCATCTCTGATTCCATCAAGATTGATTGTGTCAGCTACAGTCCTTGGCTAGCATGTCATCAGACAGAATACCCAAGGCTACCTCAATAACAAGTCAAAAACAGGTCACTGCATAAAAGCAAAGCACTTCAAGCATTATAAGAACAACAAGAAATCAAAAGCTTGCTATATAGGTATTACAATCTGGGCAGGTTAAAACCAGAGTAATGCTAGCTGATTCAACTTAGACTGTTTGTCATAACCTTGGAGGCAAATTCTGCCAAATGCCAGATAAAATCAAGCAGAAAACAGGAAATGCTTCTTGGAGGTGAGTTCATACATTGGATCTGCAGAAGTACATGTAGACGTTTTCCTATTAGGTAAACCATCAGAAGAAGAAGAAAAATTATTATGGTTTGTTCTGTCCTCAGTGTCCATAAATGTGCACTGTTTAACAAATGAAAACAGCAAAATATAATTTATCTTTGGTGCTTATGCATTTCTGCTTTCATCAGTCAATCACTGTCTGGTTAGGCAAACAGACAAGCAAATAAATAATGAAAAACAGGACAATAAGATAGATAAGAGCAGATTTTACCTTGATGAAATACTACTGAATGTCATACCAGTTCAACAGGATAACTGCAGATCTTCTGCCTTTATGGGGTAGATCTTTCAGGGTCCAGGCAGACCTCAATTCAATTGAACCACAGTTATATAGAATACAAGTCAGTTGTGCCCCAACCTTAGAGAGAAAAAGGCCATGAAGAGCTGCCAAGAGTGACAGAAGATGCCAATATGCCCTTCTGACCCCAAAAGAAATGCATCCTTCTTGTTTACAAAACTTCATGGACAGCCAATTCATATATTTCTTTAGTTATTTCTTTACTAACAATTTAGCTCAGTGCTACTTTTCTTCAGTCACCTTTAGTGCCACATCAACACGACTACAATAACTGATGGCAACCTGATGCATTGCAGCTTGAAAGTCAAAGCCTTCCAAAGGTCAAATGATCTCATAAATACTGCACAGAAAATATTTTCCTCAGCTGAACAGAGATATTTCCTTCTTCTTGTCCTTCTCCTCCACCTTCCTTGACTGCTTTTACTTTTAAAGGTCTCAACCATACAGCCAGTTCAGAGTGGATTTATAATGTTATGGAAAATGGCCTTGGGAAACAGGAGGAAGCGCTGCAGCCTAGATACAAAATGTGTGTCAGCCCACAGAAACAGAAAGGGAAGCATTTCAAAAAGGAGCCTGCCTTTTGTTCTGGACAGTAAAAAGAAAGGGAGTTGTTTTTTCCAAAAATGCATCTTATACCGCCTCTGCTTCTGTGGACTGAGATATTTTTGCATGTTGATCATCTAGCCTGCGACTCTTCAGCCTGTCTCCCAGGGTCGTTCCCAATACCATTACATGATTACAACTGTCTCAGTGATAAACCATCTGAGCTTCATTGTTTTATAATTCAGCACTGCTGTTGGATGGATACTTATGATGGCATGGATACACCAAACTAAGTATAATTTAATTTTAGTTCTCTTCTAAAAAGGGATGAAATTTGGAAAAGGAATAATATAATCATAAACATTTGGACTGTATTTTATTGTATGCATTTTTTTAAAAAAAGCGTATCCTTCCTTCCTTCCCTCCTTCACTCACTCACTCACTCACTCACTACCTCACCCATTCTTTTTGTCACAATCAGCAGTCAGCTATCAACCACCATTATTATTATTTTTCCTTCCTTCCTTCCTTCCTTCCTTCCTTCCTTCCTTCCTTCCTTCCTTCCTCCCTCCCTCCCTCCCTCCCTCCCTCCCTTTTTATCATAATCAATAGGAAGCTATCAACCACCATTTTTATTTTTTCTTCCAGAAAGCAACAGTTTGAGATTTTGTTCTTTTTGTCTCCTTTCCACTCTTTCTGTTTACATAGCAATCGACAACCATCCATTGAAGAGTATCTTTATGACCCAATGTCCTTGAGATCTTGAGCCATATGTACATCTGAACATAAAAGCAAAAATATGGTACAATGAGAAACATTATATTGAGCCTAAATATAATGCAGTGAGTAAAATTGTTAGAAAGATCAAATGTTAAAATATTTACAATCTGCTGCCTGCATTTGAATCAGATTGTTATGAATAAATGTCACAATTTTGTTGGAACTTTGATTTCCACAATAGACTGCTGATGTGCAATATCAGATACCAGAATATACCAGAAAACAACTAAGGTTTCATTGCTTTTCCACCCATTCATGTATTAAATTCTGTACATTGCAGAATGAAACTACATATCTCTCCTCATTTTCTGGTGTTCAGTTTCTTTCCAACTTTCATCATAACCTTTACACCTCACTTAGTTAATTAAGCTGTTTTCCAAGCAATCTAGCAACCCACCCTTGCAAATTAATATCAATGCTCAATATATTTACAGCCAGCTGCACAGTGAAAGTTGTTTTATCATGGGTGACATTTTTTTTGAATGTGGATTTAATACATTTTTATGCCATGATATTGGTCAGTGTTAGGTTTGTCTAGGCCATTTCTCACATTTTAAAGAAGAAGAAGATAATTTAATAGCTGTTGCCAGATGTTCTTTTCCCCCTTGAATTACATGCAATGCTGAAAATTATGGCATCAAGAAAATACTTTATAAGAAGGGCAAATTATCCTTCAAGAAGAACTGAGAAAATCAGTACAATTAGAAAGCATCTGTGTTGATTTTATAATTTATTGTGGTCTGAACTCAATATATTTTGCTTATAAAGCAGAACACTGCAAAATCCTTGAAGCAACACTATCTGTAGACATTATGCAATGCTTAACTTTCCATTCAACAGTGGTGGAATTGATTGTAAGCTCAGTGAAACAAATATATAAATATAGAATTCATTGACAGAAATATGAACTCCAGAACTTCTCATCATAAGTTCAGACAAAAGAAGGAGAAGTTAATAAAGTCAGGTGAAATGCTGCTAATAAAGGTAAAACTAAGAAAATTCAAAGACCTAACTTTATAAAAGGTGATAGTATCATTCACTATATATTGGGTACACCATTCCTTGATGTTGTTTTAGATGGTGGAGATAATACAGCTTCATTGCTTCACTTAATCTGGTGCAATGATGGGCTTGATCACAAGGTCTTGCCTATTTCTCACGTTCTAGCTTTGCTTATGCACAGTGCAAAGTAAATTGTCCTATTTAAAAGCTCTTGGCAAAGCTTTGGACCAGATTGCTTTGTAATTTTTCTTCAGGGATACACCTTGCTTGATGGTTCATTGTTATAATATGGGCTTTTGAAGCTTCACATAATCCTTCAGTGTAGATTTTTTTTCTTAACAAACTTTGATGAAGTTGTGAGCACTTGCACCAGGAATTTCACCAATGGAAGAAAGATTGGAAGATTCTCAAAGCCAATTCCTCTTAAAAACCATGAGACTGATGAAATTTTAAAAATCTATATAAATAAAAATGTAAATGTTTGTTTGTTCAAAATCTTAAATCTTCGAAAGTTCTTCACCGATTGCTTTAAAATTTTGACACAATGTTGCATTCGAATACGCACATGTTTATATATACCTATGTTATATAGATGTCACACCTGTGACAGGTAAAACATGCTTTTTTGGAAAAACAACGCCATCTGTTGGACGTAAAAGCAACACACACTTTTACCAGACTGAGCCACAGCAACGCGTGGCCGGGTACAGCTAGTGTATAATATGATAACTCACACAATTACTTGTGTAACTGTGTTATTGATTTATGCAGCCATGGCAAAAGGTACATAAAATATATTTAATGGATTTATGAAGGACAAACTGGTCATGGTGTTTAAACAACTGGAACATCACAGAGAATTTAGCAAATAAATGCAAATAAGGAGAAAGTCAGATAAATAGGAATGATAACTAGCACAACAAGGGTAAAATAAATGACTACTATAGCTAGACTTGGGTATCAATACTTCTCCTTCTTATTGTTATTGCTATGTATTTCTTTCCTATATTTATTTTGTACAAGTCAGTGTGGGGTACATAATGCTCCTATCTCCAATTTTACCACAACAACCATGGAAGCTGATTTCGGCGAAAGGGGGGAAAAAATAAAGGAGTTCCTGCAGAATTTATTTTGCTAATCCTTGCCAACTATAGGAGGTGGTGCTCATGTCTGTTTCAAGGTCATTGAGCCAGCACTGTCCGGAGACATTTCCACAGTCATGTGCCCAACATGACAACACATTTACCTTTATCTTCCCACCTAAGTGGTACCTATTTATCTACTCGCATTTGCATGCTTTCAAACTGCTAGGTTGGCAGGAGCTGGGGCAAGGATAGGAGCTCACTCCATTGCATAGCACTACGTTTTGAACCTGTGCTGCTGGCTTTCCAGCTGACAAGCCCAGCATCTTAACTGCTGAGCCACCACACTGTCCCTGCTGCTTTTCATGCCTATGTAAGACAGGACAAGAACTTATGGTCTCCCAGTTTCTACTTCAGCACTTTAATGACTGCACCAAAAGGACTCTTAACTGCAAAGATGTCAATAAGGAAATGGTCTGAGATATTTATGACAAATAATAATAAAGAATATCAATATATCAACTATCTCAGTTTTTTTATGAGAAAAATTGTCAATAAGTAAATAGTAACATGCAATCTTCTGGAAACGAAAGACAAGCTTTTTTTTGTTTTTTTTTAAACACTACAAATTGTTCAAAATAACAATTCCAGTTTGTTATTTTGAAGCTACCGGTATTAATGAAATGCTACTAATAAAATGCTTTGTATTTGTTAGATGTTTATGTCTCAGGTTCCTCCATTTGCTTCTCTACTTCTTCATGATCTCTTGCAGCATGTGAGATAAGAACAAATATTTAATAGCTTAAACATTTTTTAACAGAGAAAGCATAATACCTCTTTTTGATCTGTTAAAGCATTCTGAATGTACCATTTTAAGCACTTCAAGGTAGGCCAGGCCAAAAAACAGATACTAAATTTCAGAAATGCTGCCTTAATGCTGTAGGAAATCTTGAAAACTTCTATCTGCCCCATCTTATACTAGGTAAAATTAAGACTGAGATATTTTGACTATCTTTCTCAAGGATACTGTATTCTGATGTCCAGGTTCATCCTTAATTGACTCTTTCATACCTTCACAGTATCAGTTTTGAATTCCTTTGCAGCTACTCTTTAGAGGTGAAAAATAGATAAAACCTACATTTGCTCAAAAATAATCATGTTACAACTTAAAATTCCCAATCAGTGCTCAAAAACCCAGATCTATCCACATGAGTGAAGTGGTTCGACTTCCACATACTAGTTGCCCTACTCACTTTATAGTGCTCAATCTAACCCAAAATTAATTGTAGCAATTAAACAATCAGCACACCAGGCATTATGGCTTACGAGCAAAAAACATGCTTAGGCATATTTACATCTATTGCAGTCTTACCCAGTTATTTATAGTTGAATTGCACACCAATATACTAGCAGATAAGTTCTGCTGTATTGTCACAGGATCACAAATAATAAAAAAATAAAGAAAAATATTTGTATTGTAGGAAGAGAGAGCAAGAAAAAAAACTGAACAGTATGAGAAAACAAAATAAATAAATAAATAATATGATTCTAAAATATGTGGAAGCCAAGTGGTATAATCAAATTTAGATAAGAGAATCAGAGGATCATAGGGCTGGAAGGGACCTTTAAGGTCTTGACCATCTATTCTTTTTGTGCATTGTTCTTTCTACCTAACAGAGCCTATGTCAGCTTTGACTGGTTTCTTTCATTATCACAGTCAAGGTAATATCTCTGACAGATCATAGTAATCATTAGAGGCCTTTTAAACCTATCCAGCAAATTATATGTCAAGCTATGAAGTCTCAAAAATGCTTTTTCATGAGGCAACTGGACTTGTTTTTCTTTGAAGACATTTCACTTCTCATTCAAGAAGATTTTTCAGCTCTGACTGGATGGTGGGGAATGGAAAGATTTATACTCCTTGCAGACAGCTAGTCATTTGCATTTTTTAGCAAGTCATTAGTGCTATCTGTTGGCTTATCTGTATCTTCAGGGTCACCTAAGTAGTGCAAATATGTGTGGAGCCTTCTTGGAACTGTGTAAAGGACTGTATTGTAAACTGGAGATAAATGATGGTATATCCCTCCCTCTCTGTTGAGAGAGGGCTGTTCAATTTTGACATAGATGGCCTCTTTGATCCCTCTTTCAAAACAGCAGTCGTCTCTGTCCAAAATGTGGACTTTGCTGTCTTTGAAAGAGTGGCCTTTGTCTTTTAAATGCAGATGGACTGCTGAATCTTGTCCTGATGGGTTTGCTCTCCTATGTTGTGCCATACATTTAGGAAGTTGTTGTTTTGTTTCCCCAATGTACAGATCTGCACATGGCTCACTGCATTGTACTGCATATACACGTTGCTGAGTTTGTGTCTGGGTGTTTTATCCTTGGGGTGGACAAGTTTCTGCCTTAGTGTATTCTTGGGTGTGAACTGTACACATATGTTGTGTTGGCTGAAGATCCTCCTGAGCTTTTCCAATATTCCTGCAATATAGGGAATGCTTCATTTATGGTTTCCCTTGTCTGTTATGAAGTAAAACACAGTAAGGAAGCCCTCAGAACTATCTCAAGTGGACGTTCATCAAATCTCAAAAAAGACCCAGCAGGAGCTGCTCCATAATAGATGAAGAAAACGATAAACGATGCAACGTAGTTATTCCCTACATTGCAGGAATATCGGAAAAGCTCAGGAGGATCTTCAGCCAATACAACATATTGGATGAGGAGTGAAACGTCTTCATAGAAAAACAAGAAAGTCCAGTTGCCTCGTGAAAAAGCATCTTTGGGATAACTACGACCTGGATGACTGAGAATCTCCATAGACATCAAGCTATGAAGATCCCTTGCATTAGAACTGCCATGCTGCTTCTAGCTTGCCTACAGTCCGAAGGGAGTGGGGAGAAGGTTTGGAGTGCACAGGTGGTTGCTATCAGTATGAAAGCTGAGGTGTTTTGGCAAATAGAGGTTTTCTTTTCATAACAAACATTTGAAGACTAATTGGACAATGTGAGCTGAATTGTCAGAGGGGAGGGAAGGTTTTACTTTGTTGGGCTTTTCAACCAGAACCATGATTATACATGGTATGTGTTGATTGTGATTTGTAAATAATAATGGAAAAGGAAGGAAAGAAAGAAAGAAAGAAAGAAAGAAAGAAAGAAAGAAAGAAAGAAAGAAAGAAAGAAAGAAAGAAAGAAAGAAAGAAAGAAAGAATTCACAGACCAATTACAGACTAGATGAAGAAATCAGTGCACTCCTTTCATATTTAACAAGATTCCACTTTATCCATTATGGATTTTACAGGATTCATTGAAGCCAACTTTACCTTGCATATAAAGCAAAGTTATAGTTCCTTTGAGGTTCCTTATCAGTGGAAGGTAATCTGCTGTATTCTTAAAGAACGGGCAGAAGGAATTGTGAAGATTTTATATATAAAAGACAGATATATAAAAGATGCTGGTGTAAACTAGTTTTACCTATTTTTCCTTTTAGAAATTTGATTCCAAGAAATAGATTTTAAAAGGTACAAAAATACTCCTATTCCTCTTCTGGACCATTGTTGATATTCAGTAGGTTTTTTTTAAAAAAAAATAAATCCCCTGTATTAGAATGGGTTTACTATCTCCAGCACTATAAACCACATGATATTACAAATTGTTTATTTCAAAAATTTTAAAGCTCTCACCAACAGTGAACGAACAGTGAATCATTCCTCAGAATGTACTCTCTGAAACAGAATGAAACATTTTCTAGATATAGTACTGAAACAGATATGAAATTATGAAAAAAGTGGCAACAAATTCAGAAAATAAATGCTTTGCTATATGACATTTTTGTGCAAAATCTAAACAATCTAATTTGTACACCTAAATAAAATGAATCATAGAAAGTGTTATGTATTGAGGTTAATTTACTTGGAAACTGTTGGAAACCGCCAAAAGGCTGCACCTGTTTAAGCTCCAGACTTACTGTCTACATCAGTGGTAGTCAACCTGGTCCCTACTGCCCACTAGTGGGCGTTCCAGCTTTCGTGGTGGGCGGTAGGGGTTTTGTCCGATACTGAAGCACTTTCCTTTTTTTTAATTTAATTGACTTTTTAAAAAAAATTCATAACATTATTTAAAAACATTTTCATTAGGTTTTCATAAAATTCCCCGTGACAATTTAAATTTCTGAATATATACTATTTGTATTGCCCGCGCATAAGTTTAGTTCACGTTACGTACGTGAAATTAAATGGTGCTATAATGCAACTGCAAACAAAAGAGCCTCATCTCAGAATAGCTCACGCATCTCCCCCCACACCACCCAGCTGTAACAGACAAGCAGAGCTGATAGCCGGCGCCCCCCCAAACCTAATCCACGATGCGCGAGAGGCATGCGCAGACGATGATACACGGCGCAGGCTCTTTTGTTTGCAGTCGTACTGGTCAGTACACAGTTAGATTTGTGAGAGTGAGCACGTGCCTACAGCTTCAAACAAAATATTGTGAGTCCATGTCTCAAAAAAAGAAATACGCTCGTGGCTATTTGCNATCTGAAGATGGGTTTCATAGAATCTGTTGTAAATAAACAACATCCAATGTGTTTATTGTGTCATAAAACATTATCCAATGAGGCAATGAAGCCAAGTCGATTGCGAGAACATCTTTCTACAAAGCATCCAAATGATAAGGACAAGCCCATTGAATATTTTCAGGAAATATATAAAAAATTTCAAAATCGTTCAACAATTGTTGCATCATTTAAGAAACAACATGCAGCGAACGAAGATGGATTAATTGCCACTTATCGCATTTCACAATTAATTGCAAAAAGTGGTAAAAGCTATAATATTGGAGAAACTGTAATAATACCCTCTATAAAAGAATTTATCTCAACAGTAATGCATCAGGATATACCTGAAATTTTTAAAACGTTGCCCCTAAGCGATAGCACAGTAAAGCGACGAATTGAAGAAATGGCAGTTAATGTTGAAAAAAACCTGATAAGTATTCTCCAAAACTCTTCATTTTCCATGTAATTGGATGAGTCTACCATTGCAGATAATAATACTTTATTGATGGCATATGTACGCTATTTTGATGAAAACAATACATTACGAGAAGAAATGCTATTTGCAATAAATCTCATTACAGATACAAGAGGATTATCTATATTTAATACTGTGAAATCATACTTTACAAAAAATAATATTCCTTTGAATATTGTTGCATGCGCTACTGATGGAGCACCATCAATGGTAGTTCGCTATCGTTGATTTGTTGCTTATTTGAAGGAAGAAGTGCCAAATGTTTTATGTATTCATTGTGTGGTGCACAGACAACATCTTGTAGGAAAACATCTAAATACAAGTTTCCATTCATCATTAACTATAATAATTCGAGCCATAAACAAGATCAAATCCAATGCAAAAAATGATAGAATGTTTCGACAGCTTTGCCAGGACAATAATGAAGATTTTATTACATTACTTTTGCACACAGAAGTTCGGTAGCTGTCAAAGGGTACATCTTTGGCTCGTTTTGTAGCATTATATGATAGTGTCATACAATTTTTTGAAAGTAATAATGAGACCGATCTGTGTCAACAATTAAAAACAGTAAAGAATGATGCCTTTTATTTGGCAGATATTTTCAAGAGATTTCATGATGTCAATTTGCAACTTC
>NW_015386766.1:204649-215854 GCF_001527695.2 Protobothrops mucrosquamatus | reverse complement strand
ATAAAGTATTTGGTAAGTAATTATTATTACAGTATATGCTTTAACTTGCTGTAACTCTGCTTTATAAATTTTATAAAGTAAAGTTACTTCCCTACTTTATAAATCACCATTACTGTGGAACCGGTGGGCGGTTAGAAAATTTTACTACTAACAGAGATACAAAAGTGGGCGGTAGGTATAAAAAGGTTGACTACCCCTGGTCTACATGTTAATTAGCTTGTCTTTAAGAGGGAAATACTGCTTTAATTCTATTGGCTGCCGCCTAGTGGTGAGCTGTATAAATAGTGGTTAAGCAGCAGTTAGGGCTGCTTCTGTTTTGACCTAATAAAAGAGTTGTTGTTGCACCTGCTGCCTCGTCAATGCCTCACGATCCCAAAACATAACAGAAAGTATATTAAAATCAGATCATTTGCAGTATAAATCATGGATTCATACTGATTAATCCAGACTACACAGCCATGGATTTTGTAACATGAAATTATTGATTCAGGTTAGAAACTCTTCCTGTATATAGTTTGAAATGGATATTATAGTCATCACTGTATCTGGCTGCAATGCAAAGCAAGATAATAATGGATTGCTTTAGCAGCAACAGAAAAAATAAGTGTATCTTATACATATACAGATGTCAATTTATAGTCTCCAAATTGCATTGAATGTGATATGTATATTCCAAAACTTTTGGGATTCTTTCGAACAGAATAACCATTATAGGACATTTTCAATGGATTCATATCAAGATCTGATTGATTCTCCCATCTAGTTCTCAATGGCTAAAAAAAACCATTTTTACCTTCATGCTTATGTTAGATAATATGAATTGTGTTAAGTATTGCTAGTAATATCATTTTTCATGTACTACCGGTATATTTCACTCACAGTTCACTGACAATTGTCACACTTTTCTTCTAAAGCTTTTATAAATATGTATTCATTATATATTCAGTTAAAGTAATGTATGAATTGGTGAGTTATGACAGAAGAAGCAAGAATGATCTGCAAGGATAGACATATATAAAGAGGTATAATAAATGATGCTGGTTTAAATTAGTTTTATCTATTTTTCAAGTTTTGGCTTATTATTTCTCGGCTCTTTTTTTTACGGTATCTCTGTTTGCTACATAATGTTGTTTGGCCTGAAAGGGAATAGCATGATGGGTAAATATGTATATATGTAAATATACAACCTTTGATAAAGAATAAAATATTTTATTGATTTTATTCTACTCTTCCTTTTCCAAGCAGAAATGCTGTTGTTGATAGTGATTCTCAAAGGTACAAAGGCCAAAATATGTCATTTCTGAGCTATTCTACTATGATTCATAACTGACTAAAATTGCTGAGAATGTATAAATTAATATAAGAGAGGTTTGTTAGTTGTCTGTGGTGTTTCTTCCACAGAAGTCTTCTCATTTTAAGTAGATATCAGTAGTCTTTCTAGTTTGATTGCTAATAGATTATATTATTGAGCAGTAAAGCATCATTTCTTTCTAATACTCTCGTAAATTTACAGATAAAATGTATTAGCTAGATTCATGAACAAAGGCACTCAATTTTTGAGACCTTAAGAAAAAGAACATTTACTTTTGTAATCAGCATAAATGAAGAATTCCAACAGTGATATAAATCAGTACAAATGCTTCCTAGTGTTTCAGATAAATATTTTGTAAGCCTCAAAAGATAGCAGCTGTCCCCAAGCAGAAGAGAAGAAGGAAAAGATTCCCTAACATCAGAGTAATTATTTCTTGTGACTCATAGTCAAGGAACCATATCTCTTGAACATGGAAATGCAGGCTTCAGATGTACATAGGAACAATATTCTGAAAACTAATAACCATCCTATTTGAATTGAATCATGAAATGGATAGAGTCCTCAGAGTAAACTTCCTTTTCCACAACATGTTAAGATTTTTAATCAAATATCATCTAATGTCAGTGCCTACTAATATATACATACACATTTCAAATGTCCTCTAAACTTCCTTGGGCAATTACATGTTCATTATATATAAACATTATTTTAATTTGTTAATTCTGAGAACAGCTACCTTTAGTTTAAGAACTTAAGGGTCACATAGCATGAATAGCAAAGCTATTAGTTAAAATCCCCAATTAATGTACATATTATATTCAGCAACTGTGTAAAACATGATAAGTATGATAATTTTGATAAAATCTACTATTAACACTTCAAAGGTGCCCTTTGTTTCAGACAATTATAGAGGACATAGAGATCATTATCATACATTAATTTAATCATAACTAAATCATACAGAAAATATGAAGTACTGATATTTAACACTTAGAGGTACAGCAGATTTGGTGCATATTGGTTCATGTGCACATGGGAAAAGATTAAACTGGACTGTCATTTCATCCATTCACATTTACTATGCTTCATGATTAGAATATGCACAAGTAAAATTCATGCATATATTGGTTTTAAATTTATGACCATAAACCAGTGGTGGGATTCAAATATGTGAACAACTGGTTCTCTGTGTGGATGCCGCTTCCACAAGTCTATTCTGGGCCTCGAAACAAAAAATTAGCTACAGTTCTGCCAAACTGGTGCGAACTGGCTGAATCCCATCACTGCCATAAACCCTGGAAACAATAATTTCTGAATAAACACAACCTTTAATACAAAAGACAGAACAGCAAAAATGGAGAAGAGACAGAAACAAGCTTACTCAATGATGAAGTATTAATTAAAGAAATGTATTGCTTTAAATAAAGTCTGTATCCAAAGATCAAGCAGAGGAATTTAGACAATTTTTTCATAAATTTGTGTTCAATTTCATTTCATTATGCATAATGGACCTAATCTAATTCAACTTTATTCCCCACAGAAAATTTCATTATCTGACTGTATTTCCCAAACATTGTGAATAACCAGAAGCACTCTTCATAAAACTTCTTTCTTAAATATGAGATAGGAATGATGAAGAAATAATAGTTGGATTTCAGTTACTGATAGTGTGCCATCATTTCAGAGGTTGCCTAACGAAGTAGTTGGAGAGGTGTAACACAATCCTAGAGTTAAACAAAAAAGCAACGCCATCGCATTTCTCTCATGAAAGATGATAGAATGAAATAAGATTTGCTTTAACCAATTCACATTTGAATGTTGGCACAGAATCAGAAAGTGAGAGTTGGAAGGAGCTTGGAGATAATCCATTCTCGACTGTCTGCCTGCAGGAATATACTGTGCAGAGTTTTAACAGATGTTTATCTTGCCTCTGTTTCATATGCTTCTAATGAAGGAAAGTCTATCACCTCCACACATTATCTGTTCCAAGACTGAATAACTCTCATAGGATTTTTTTCTGAGCTTTTTTTCTGAGCAATTCACCTTCTTCTTCTGACAGCCATTCAGATTTAAATAAGGAAATTTGTATTGAGTTCATAGCAGAACAAGCCAAAGCAGGCCTCCAAACTCAATATTCTTGATCAATAGTTTCCATTAGGTTTGAATCCTAGAAACAGACATAAGTAGGATGGTTGTTTCTTAGAACTGTGCACAAATCTACCACTTTATTTATGGATAAGAAACTGACAGTCTGTTTCACTCAATTTCAGAGGAAGAAGAACATCTCCAAAGTTTTGGAGGATAAGGCACACCTGCAGAGATGATATATCTATTTTCCCCCAATATTGTTTGTGTTTCAACACATAGCATTAGCAGCAGACAACAGCTGAGAGGTAGTAACCAAAGCAGGTGGTATAAAAAATGAGTTGAATCCAAAATCTTACAAGTTTTAAAAACAAACCTTGAGTCAAAGGGTAGAGTACATCGAGAGGCCAGCTGACTTAGGTATAGCTCCGCTGTTTCTGGCTCCAGACTCTATTAGATATGTGGTTACACTTGCCAGGTATCTTAGTCAGTTGGAGTCAGTAAACCACCGGAAAGCATTCTCACTTGCACGGTGCCATGCGTTTCCATCAGCCATCTTGTACGGCAAGTACAAAAAGACACCACTGTCTGAAAGACTCTGTCCTGTGGCTCAGGAGAGGTGGAGACCATTGGACACATACTCCTTCGATGTTCCTTCTACAGAGCCATTTGGAAAAACCATATCCTCCCCATAATTGAGAAATATCCTGGTCATTCGGAAAGAATCTATCTCCAGTGGCTGCTTAAGGATGAGCAGGCAGAGATCATGGCGCAGGTGGCCAGAGATTCTGTGCAGCAGCATTGGGGATTCGCCAGAAACATAATCATTTTAGATCTCTTTAATAATCTTTTAAAACTGATTTTATTACGTGTTTTATCCAGTTTTAGACTATACTCATTGTATTTTTGGTGTCAGGTCAGTATGATTCAGTTTTCTGAAGATAGCTTATTTTTGATATACTGCCTGTAAAACTAGGCAGACTTTGGTTGCCCATTGATTGCATCATTGATTGTGATGTATTGCTATGTCCTCTTGTGATGGTTCTGTCTACTTTTGTTTTATTTGGATGTTTGATTTATGTGTGGCCTTTGGCTGTAATAAAATAAAAATTTATTCAAACATCTATTGTAATTTTATCAAGTGTCCTGGTGCTGCTCCAACCATTCGGGAAGTAGTTTAATTTTGGGCAAAAACATGATTTTGGAATTTAAAATATTGCTGTTTTGGATTTGTATTGTTTCTGGAATAGTTGGAATAGAACATTTTTAGCAAAGTCAATGTAGTCTGTTTTAAAATTGAAACCAGTGTTTAGAGCTAAGCTGATTCCATAGCTGTTTTTAGTGGGCCCATCTCTGTGTATTTTTTAAGGATGAAAAGTATTTCTGAAAGTTTTCAAGATCATCACTACTTTGTTTCTTTAAAAACTGAAGAAAAATAGTGAAGCATGTTTCTAATTATATATTATTTTTTATTTTAATGCAGTGCTTATCAACGTTAATGGAATATAAAGGTCTGCATATGATGAGATGTTCAGTAGTGTCCAGAATAAAATTTGTGAAAGGATGAACTTCTGTTTTCACAATATTCAGTTATTGTGATATTTATTCTTGTGCATTGAAATTTGCTATGAAATTTCATCTAAAAATCTAATGATTTTTTTCTTTAAGTGTTCAAGTGTGACCTCTGATTATTTCTCCTCTTCATTAAAGGACAAGATATTTGTCTGATTAGTGAAAGTGAAATTCCACAAATTATCAAACATACTTTGAGAAATGCAAGTTTAGCATTATGAGAGAATTTGTTCAGTTCCTAGTAATAAACATCTAATTAATGAGATTCAGTTTTGGCTTATCCAGTTTTTCTAAGATTCTAAGATTTCCAGTTTTCATCAATATTTTTTTATATAGAACAAACCTACCTTTATATATTTTTTTCAACATAGAGTAATTTAGGAAACATGAAATCTAATTACAAGAAGAAATGAAAAGCGACAAACTGTTTTCAGTATATTGGATGTCAAAGAAAGGGCAATAGGGCACAGAGAACTCAAATAATCAATTATCATTAAAACAGCGTGAGAGTTGTTTTAGAAGAAATAAGTGAGCATTTGAACTTCGAATTATATAAATTACATAAATAAATTTTAAAATATCTAGATTGGTAAATTATTGGAACAGAAAAGAAAATGAACCAAAATGTGCCATAAGGAAAGTAAATTGATTCATTTCTTTAATGTCTTTCTGCTACCCCAGCACATAACAAGCAACAAAACAAGCTTTAAATTGTACATTTTTCCTGTTCTTGTTTTTCTTCGATTATTTCTCCCTTTTTTAAAATCCATATATTTGAATTGAGCTTTCAGTAAGCAAATATCTCCCAGATGCTCATCATGCTGCCTATATGTGTTATGTAACTTTTCCACTGTGCTATTATTAAGAATTAAGAATATGCTATCAATATGTCATTTGTTAATATTTTCTAAATAGTAAGTACACCATGTTCTGCATTGTTGACAATTATTAACAATAATTTATTTAATTTATATGCCAATCTGATTCCCAGCAATTCTGGGTGACTTACAGTTGTTAAAACATTTATAAGATACAAGGAACAATACAAAAACATAAAAACAGTCAGGATAAGGGGGAAAAAACAGCAGAGGGGAAGAGAAAGAAAGAAAGAAAGAAAGAAAGAAAGAAAGAAAGAAAGAAAGAAAGAAAGAAAGAAAGAAAGAAAGAAAGAGAGAGAGAGAGAGAGAGAGAGAGAGAGAAAGAAAGAAAGAAAGAAAGAAAGAAAGAAAGAGAAAGAAAGAAAGAAAGAAAGAAAGAAAGAAAGAAAGAAAGAAAGAAAGAAAGAAAGAAAGAAAGAAAGAAAGAAAGAAAGAAAGAAAGAAAGAAAGAAAGAAAAGCATCAATAGTCCTAACCATAGAGCCAGGTCTTTGAAAACCTTTGAAAATTCCATTAGGGTGGGAGCCACTCATATTTTATGGAGAACCTTATTCCAGAGGGCATATGCTGCTACAGAGAAGGTACACTCCAAGGACCTGATAGGTGTTATTGTTTAATTGATGGAACCTGAAGCATATCAATCCTGCCAGATCAAACGGTCAAACAGATACTATGGGAGTCAGGTAGTCCCTCAAGCAACCAGGCCTTATGACATGTAGAGCTTTATAGTTAGTGACCAGTACTTTAAATACACCCAGAACCAAATTGGCAACCACTGCAGTTCACAAAGCAGAGGTGTTACATTGGCATATCAAGGCATGCCCATCATTGCTTGTGCTGCTGCATTCTGGGCCAGCTGAAATTTTCAGGAGTGCCTTTCTAAAGGACCACCCCCTAATCTAGAAGAATTAATTAGAAAGCTTTGCTTTATTGATTTAACTGAGGTTTTGCACTTAATATAAATACTATTCATTTCCATATTGTGTCATGGAAAAAGTAGCCATTTACAATTTATTTATTATTGATTTTATCTTATCTTAATTTTTATAAATAACTTATGGCTGTGAATATGAACCAAAGGAATGGAGTCCAGAGAAAGTTTTTTTATTGAAATACCCTAAAACAATGATCACTTCGGCCTCCAGCAAAGCTGGCTGAAATCTCTGACGATAGATTTTTAAAGGATAAAGATACATCAATAGTCACAAATAATTAATTATATGACATAAACACGAAAAGATCCCCAATAAGATAACTTGATTTAACCTTGAAACTGGTGCTCTAGTCTTGTTTTCAGTCATAATCTAAATTTATTTTTATTTAATGATAACGTGAACCTTTCTTTATACTTCTTCCCAAAATGCAACTTTGCTTTCTGTAATTTGCCTTCTTTTTCATTTCTCAGGGTCACTTTAAACTAAGTTCCCAAGGCATCCTGAATCCAAGCGGGTGTCTTCATTCTATGCAATTTTTTATCAACACAGAGAAAATGATTTACGTATAAAAATCAAAATCTTAGCTAAGAAAACCTTTTAAAGAACTTTAACTCTTAAAATTCCTCATTATGCTAATTATGTAATATGTTGTAATATAAATTATGACATTGTGTTCCTATACTGCACACTCCTAACACAATCAGTCTATAGCTTAAATGTGGTAGTTATGATTATGTTTTTTTGTGAAAAGCAATCAGAATCAGCCCAAGTATATAGCATGAGAAATGACAATTATTTTGCAGACTAAATAAAGTTGGGAAATGAATTCTGCCATTTATTTCTCTGAAATTTCTCACAAAGCATTTTGTTCTGGGAAAGATCTCTTCTAACCCTAAAGGGAATTCAGGGTGGGCATAGATTTAGCATACAAATGAAAAGCTGCAGGGAAGTGGGGGGAAGGTAGTGAATTTATCAATGTGCTGCTTTTGATAATATGATTGAAATCCCATCCTTCATTGTGTAATTGGAAAGAAAATTGATTTTAGAACCATGGATCTGTGTTACCTGTAGTCTGAACCTGAAAGGGGACAAAGTAAATCCATATGAAAGAATCTAGCTTTTGAGAAACCCGATAAATACTTTTAAAGGGTGATCTATATTTTAGTAGCTTAAAGACAACATTTAAATGTTTCCTATGCTTCTGCATAGTCAAAATATTAAATTGATCATGTTGGCTCAGTTTTTGTTTAAAAGCTCAGCTCTCTCTCATTCCTGGATAGCTACCATTTCAGCTGAAGAGGAATCATTAACCTAGGAAATTAAGCATAACAGAACTGGGAAGTGTGTCTCTTGCTAAGTATAGCTGGATAAAAAGCTGCCGATTTGAGTCAGCTGGAGCTGGAAGGCAAGCAGCTGACCTAAGGAAGCATAAAATAATAAATTCAATTTTTGGACATTTTGTTCTACCACTAACAAAGAATTGGAATACAAAACAAAACCAGCTGAATGTGGTCAAAGACATTCATGCCTATGTTTTCATATTGTTTAATCAGGTGTCCTTGGATAGTCCATAAAATGGATAGAATGCAAACATTAGTCTCTTCTTAATTCCAAGTGTATTGTCTTTGCTATTAGAAGTAGTATTATTACCATCATCACACCTAACCAGTCATACATTACTGTATTACTTAGGGGTATTACTGAGCACTGTATTGATAATTGATTGCTATAGAGAAAGAACATGAACATTGGTCCAGGGTTATTTAAGATATATAGAGACTATAGTTCTTCAATGTATTTATTAGGTTGAAAGAATGCATATATCACTTCTTCTATGAACCTGTATAGTTTAAATTGAACAAATATTAGAGAAGGTTCTAAAACATGAGTATCCCAATTCAGCAGATGGTCCAGGAGACATGAATAAGATTGATAAGGATCAATAATAGTACCTGGATTTGGAGGTAAGTCAAGACTCTATCAGGATGGACCATGTAATGCTCCTGAAAAGTTCCAACGAATCTTGAGTGAAAGAAAACTAACTTGTAATAAGCTTGATCTTGGATGACGGGTTATGCAAATATTGTATCAGACCACTCAGCTTCAAAATGGTTTGTATCAAATCCTTCAAAGATATAAAGGTCATCTTTGATTCAGCCGAAATTTAGAGTGAGTCTTCAAATGTAGATTTAAAAAAGTCTTTGTACTGGAAAATATAAAATTAATTTCTGTACTGAGGAAGATGTCAAATATTTTGCCTTGCTCCTTGTAATACTTGCTTACTCTTTGAAGTAAAAACATTGGCAATTATTTTGGATTATGAACTTTCTGCAGATCACCAAATCCCACAAGTATACATGTGTGACGGAGATGCATTAGAAGAACAGTTGCAAAAATTAGCAAAGAAGTCAAAATGTTTCCCAGCAAAGGTTGTCCCTAGTTACATATTGGTAACCTCTGACAGAAGAATCCTTGTTTGCCTAGAAACATACTAAGTATGTTTTAAGGTCAATTCTGCATGGAGAAAGTAACATTCTCATGAAGCTCTCAGTGCTTTGACTAAGTATATTTCTGGTCACAAAATGACATAAGTTTGTGTGCTCATCCAAGGCTTGCAAAGTGGAAGTTATTCAAAGAGACATTCAAATGATGAATTGTGAATCTAGGAGATGTGACAATTACAAATCTATTTGTGTTTGTCTGACCTGACCAAAGGAAAAGTGCCCCTACAATCTATACAAATACAGTGAAGCTACCTGGGTACAAGCAACTCCGCTAATGGTCACTATTGCTATCCCTCTGTTTATCCCTGGGGACAAGGATACAGATTTTGCAACATCCTGCATCAGTCCCCCAAACATTGATTGAAGTTCAGAGATGCTTCCAGAAATGTTTTCCCAGAAAAGAAAGGGGTTGGGAAAAGAGAGAATATAGATTCGTGAGATGGAAGACACAAACTAGCAGATTAAAAGATCAGGCATGGAAACAGGCAGGACAAGTTGTAAAATAGGACCTCAAGAAACTAATCTGGGGAACTAAATAAAATGGGCATAAATATGAATTATTGGGATATAAACACTTGGGTAAGCAACTAACAAAATGAGAAAGTATAGCTCGGGGAAAGATAATATAGAAAATATATTAGATACCAAAGGAATTTTTGCTTTTTTCTCAATTAAAATGTTTTTATTTATTGATAGTAATGCACGTCGGTTTAATATTTTTACTTAATATATTCCAATGTCCCAGGATCCCATTTGCTGATCACTCACCACTGACTCAGGATTAAGACTTCATCAGTATCAAACAGTTGTTCTTATATTCATACAGAGAATGTGAGAGATGGATTTTTTTGTTCCCTAACATGCATCACTTTACACTTTAGAAGACTACAGTATAGTGATCTTAGTCTTTTGACTCTAGTGTATTGTTATGAATTCCACTGTTAATAATGGTGACCTATAATCCCACGTGATAATGAATTTGTGAGTCCTTGGAGTACAGATAGTTATTTTAACTTTAATTTGTTTACATGGAGTAATACTTGCCAAAGTGAAATGACACTTTGGACCTCTTCAAATCATTACACATCAGTTTTGTTTGACTGTTTGAGCATGATCACTCTAACTGCAGATCATCTTTGGATGAACTGAAAAGCACTAGCAACAATTAACTTCCTAATAATTAATAATGATCTGCCCCACAGCCACTTAAACTATAGATTATTTCAGAATTTTGATCTAGCTCTGACAAAGTAATTCAGAACATGAGGAGCCACAAATGTAGCAATTGCATGATAATTTTTAAAGCAACTGTGTCTTTTATGGAAATACATTATTGCTCTCAACAACTGCATTAATAATGCATTATTGCAGTTATGACACAATAAGTTAATATGACTGCAGATTATCTCTTTGAGAGAGATTTAAGACAAGAACAATGGTGATGTGGAAGTGCCGTTACTTATCCTCAAAACTTTGTTTTTAATAACATTAAAGTTTTCAAAATACCTGTTTTCTTATATAATAAATAGCGAACAGTTTTACCAGTAAAGCACTGCAATTTTAGTTAATTGTAGTTAATGAAGAATAATCTTTTGATGAACAATATCTTCAAAGTACTGAAGTGACTATCTCCTTATGTGGATGCTAGAAATAATTTGAAATAGGCTTTGTCTTGCAAACTTTTGTGAGTTCAGATTTAAAGATCCTTGATTTTTAAAGTTCTGAGTGATCTTTATAACTCCATGAGAACTAGAGGATATGGAACAAGTACCAACTAGAGAAGTTGAAAATGCTGAGTGACCAGCTTTTTTCAGTTAGTGGGCACATTTGGAATTTTAATAATAATAATAATAATAATAATAATAATAATAATAATAATAATAATAATAATAATAATAATAATAATAATAATAATAATAA
>NW_015386766.1:189930-204209 GCF_001527695.2 Protobothrops mucrosquamatus | reverse complement strand
TTTTTGTTTTGTTGTATAAAATTATATACATATTTGAATGATTATGAGGAATAATGATTAGGCATAAAACTGTTGCTTTGCTTTTTAGTCCGCTAGCGTTTTTAATCTCTGTTAATCATTTAACTGTTGGAGCATTGGGTCTGTGATTAGCATAGAATGTAACTATGATGCCAACAGGTTCATGTTGAAGATTCAGAACCTATCAACTAGTATCAGCAACTGCTTTCATGTTAACATTCCACTTGAAGAGAAATATACTTTTCCTTTAAAAACATGCTTTTTCAGAGATATAGAAAAGAAACCAGAAAAGTTGTTAATTAATGAAGATGCTGAACCTGTGCCATTGGACAAATACCCCTGCTACTTAAAATCATTTGAATAAATTAATTGAAAAATATGCCTAGAAATCCTTCAAGCCTTTGAGCCTTTAATAAACCTTTGTTTTTGTTGTTTCAGATTCTCACCTTCAAATGTCTTTTTCAAAAAAGCATTCAGAATATTCTAGTCTGTAAGGCATATTTATGTGAAGCATTTGTAGAATCTTATAGAAAGAAGGATCAAAACTTGGCATAATAAACTACTAAAACATGGATTTACACAAAGTGTTGCTTTTCTCAGTATTTCATATGGGACTGCATTTTAAATGTTTAGTTTTGGCTGTGCATGTTAATAGCTTAGTAAATGTCACTTAGTTTCAAGAGTCTGTGTTTATTGTTAAGAGTATCCCTTATTGAGATGGCAGCCTAAATATTTAAAATATTTATGCCTGATTTTCAAACCTGTCAGAGTATTAAACACAACAACAGAAACTTGTGATTTAGACTGGGAGTTATGTGATGTGAATTGAAAGATATGTGAAAAGAAAAACTGTAAAACAAAGGTTAATAATATATGGTCATTGAAATTTTGCTGACTACATTACTTTGATAATGATGACTAGACTTGCTTGTGGTTTGGGTTTAAGAACATCTGGAATATCAAAAAATACCCATTCCTATAATAGCTCCTACCACTCATGATCTAATATTGAAATTGGAGACCCTAGCTAAAAAGTCATTGCTGCCGTTCCTTTTATATATCTATATATAAATAAAAATGTAAATGTTCGTTTGTTCAAAATATTAAATCTCCGAAAGTTCCTCACTGATTGCTTTGAAATTTTGACACAACGTTGCATTCGAATACGCGTGTGTTTTTATATACCTACTATTATATAGATGTCACACGTGTGACAGGTAAAAACATGCTTTTTTTGAAAAACAGCGCCATCTGTTGGACGTAAAAGCAACACACGCACAGACAATGGAACAACAAAAAATATTGTATACCCACAAGCATTGTGAAATTAAACATATTACAAACGTGCGCTTTCTCTTTTCTTTCTTTTCCATTTAACCAGACTGAGCCACAGCAATGAGTGGCCGGGTACAGCTAGTATATAAATATTTTATTAATTTTCTAATTTTAAAATCATAAATATTTAATAAACAACATGTTGTCCTGGGTTCATTAGTAATTCAGTGGTACATATTAACTTCTTCAATCTAGGCCCAATATTCCACCATCCAATGCTTCCTCTCTTCTTCCTGTAGTACATATTTTCCCACATTAGGCAAATACAATTCTTATTATTGTTAATACATATACAATTGAATATCAACATCTTTGTTACATTTTCCTAATAATATTAATAATATCAGTTTAAAATATCTTTTCTAACCAAAATATATCTTAATTGGATTTGCACTTAATATCCATTTGTTCAATTAATATCCTGTTTTTAAATTTTAATTTTCCATCAGTGTTCAAAATGTCTTTATCACTTATAATTTCTCATAATAAGTTATATTTGGGTAACCAAAAGCTTCCCTTATTCAAACCCTCTTAGCATTTTCATATTTTCCTTCTCATACCAAAATATAATATTCTATAAATCCTATCTTTCTAGTTATAATAATACTTCTATTTCTAACAATTATCTATTCTCAGCCATGTTCAAACATCTGATTAATAGTATAATATCCCATCTAATGGGTCAAAACCTCTATTTTCTGCTGTCTTACTCTAGCTTTCTGCCTTTGCCAACAAACTTTCCAAGTCAATGCATTTGAATCATCAAGTAATTCTTCCTCTATTTTTTATATATTGTTTGGAATAAGAAAGACAATTTGATTAAAGTATTTTGAGAAGGATGCTCAGCCCATTAAACAGCCTCCCTCCTTCTCCAATTTTCCACAATTCTCCTAACAGCTCTATCTTCCATTTATCCTATCCTCTATCTTCTTTCTTATCCTCAAGTGCGTTCTGAGATCTTGACAGGTAAGATATCTTTTCCATTTCTGATATTATCACTATGTCTTCTAATTCTTCATTTGGCTGAGTTTGTCTGTTAGTTCCTTTCTTTAGGTCCTCCATCTTTGGATCTGCTTCTTCTGATTTTCCTTCTATTTTCTGGGTTGCTAGTTCCTTCTGTGTAGTCATTTTCTGAGTTTGTAGATTTAGATTAAAGAATTGTTCTTTTATCTCCTTTGTGTTATTTTTAGTTTCATAATGAGCTAAGTCAATTGTCTCTTGTATTGATTTTAACATACCGGTAGAAAGAATTTCTTTCTGAAATTCATCAACATTTTCTTGTTAGTATGTCAAGCTAGGGACTTGGGGACAGGTGTTAGGGATAGTTTTTTACCATTTGAAGCTAAGTATGGAACATCCATTTTGTTTTTGTATGTAGTCTTTATAGTCCAATCTATTTAGGGATTTAAAAAGTTTTTCTGTCCAATGAAAAACACATCCTTTCTGTCCAGAGAGAGAAGAGCAATTAAAAATTGTTCATCAATCAAAGGTTTATAGTCCAAAGTATTCCATCATCTTAATCAATAATGCATGTTTCTTCTGATCTAAACCTTTGTTAACTATTACTGCTTTATACAAAATTCATCAATCAAGTTGCCATACTACTTTCAAAGGGCATGCATCAGACAAAACCTTTTGTATGATTTTGTACTATGACACAGCAGATAATCTGCATAACACCCTCTGAATACAAGCTATATATGAAATAATATAAAGCAGCAGCACTACTTTATACGAACAGGTCCCAAGCACAGTAAATTTAATTAGCAGAAGTGTTAATTACCTCAAGTGTTAAGAGACTTGAAGAAATGGAGAAAACAAGTGAGTATAATTCTGTCAAGCTAATAGGGGAAGGTGTAATACTTTCAACAAAAAAAGCCAGGCAGAATATTCTTCACAATAAAGATAGAATAGGAGAATATATTTAGCTCAAGGTGGAACTGTGGAGTCCTTGGTACTCTCTGAGCGTGGCTGTTTGCTTGCAGACATTTCATTATCCAACTAAGTAACCTCATTAATAGCAGTGAGTGTGGGGTTTGCTTTCTGTTTTTATACAGTAGTTTGCCCTGCTAGTGTAGGTGGGGGTGTAACTTTTCTCCTTGGTACTTCCTTGATTAAGCTGCTGTTTTCTGTTGGATTGTTTATCTGGAGTTGATCCCTGCTTATGCAAATGTTGACTCTCCTTATCAGTAGGTGGTTGTGAAGTGTACAAATGGAGATCATGTAACCATGGGCTTCAGTGATGGTTGTAAACGCCTGCTAGTTGTGAAGCACCCAAATTTTAATCCTGTGATCACAGGGACATTGCAACAATTGTAAATCTGAGGACCCATCAGAACATTACCTTTCTAATACCATCCTCATTTCAAATGGTTACAAAATAGGACACTTATTCTGTCATGCTACAGAAGCAATAGTGCCTTTGCTCCATTTTAAATGGTGCCTCTTCTGTAGTCTTTCCCTGAAAAGAATGCACTGAGAGCAATCTTGTGCTCTTGTCACCTCTTCTTGGATTACTGTAGTTTGCTTTACTTGAAATTATTCTTGAAGATCACCAATAAACCTGGATGATAGAAATGTTAACTGTCTGTTTGCTTACTGTTTAATCATGATGTTGCCATATAAGACCACTGCTCCAGTGGCTGCTTGTCTATTTCTTAGTGCAATTAAGGGTGTGGGTTAATATCTATATAGTAAAACCTTATATGATTTGGGGATTGATTATATCTGAAATTGTTTAACCTGGGTATTCTGTCTGCTCAGTGCAGGTTAATAGTGTCTGGTAAAGGCTTTTTCCATCAAAAGGGGACACAAGGTGGGCATTCTTGCTGGTATTCCCTCCT
Organism: Protobothrops mucrosquamatus; assembly: GCF_001527695.2. Classification (NCBI taxonomy): domain Eukaryota; kingdom Metazoa; phylum Chordata; class Lepidosauria; order Squamata; family Viperidae; genus Protobothrops; species Protobothrops mucrosquamatus. The sequence continues at coordinate 200,013 of NW_015386766.1, read as the reverse complement.
TTGGAGCTGCTTGTCTCAAAAGGTAAGAATGGACCCCATTCTTATGATGTTCCAGAATTTGTTAACCCCTCTCTTTCCAGAAGTCTTTAAAGTTTGAATAGCTTCAGGGATAAAAGCTAAAATGTGGTGTTGTTAATTGATTTTTATGTACTTTTCTGGAGCTGAAATTTATGCTCTTCACATTGCCAAGGTTGAGAAATACTGCTCCAGAGTGAATAATTAATACAACTATCATCACTGTCACGTTGTGTATACTTCCAAAAGAATTATTATTCTCAGTGCTTTTTTTGTAAAAAAAAAAAAAAAAAAGGTGCCGGAACTCACACACATCATACAACCCGCCTTGCCTACCCTTCAAGGTTCCATCCAAAAAAGGTACCAGAACTCCATTCTGGGCGTTCTATGAGAAAAAAAGCCCTGATTATTCTAAAAGAATAATAACCTCACTTATATTAAGAATGTTTAATCTATGTTATAATTTTGTTATTGGTTGATTTTTGTAAATATTTCTTAAAAATCTGCTTCAGGATTTGCTGTACTTTAAGACAGTGTACATTTGTCAATGGCATTAAAATGATAGGTACAACTTAGCCAGAGTTTTCAGTGTCATCTCCCAAATATCACCCAATCTTTAAACAATTTCGCAACAGTTCGTTGGGAGTCATTTTTTTTTAAGGGCTGCTAGTACTGTTTAAAGTACTGGATATTGCCCATCACTAATGAATATCCTCATGCTGACTTCTAAAGTTTAATTATAGTAACTTCTAATCAAGATAGTGAAATAACAAACTTCTCATCCAATTTGCTTTTTATGAAGTTGATTACCACAGCAGGGTTTGGGTAATTTAATCTATTGTATAGAATCTATGATACATGAACATTTCTCTCTCTCTCTCTCTCTCTCTCTCTCTCTCTCTCTCTCTCTCTCTCTCTCTCTCTCTCTCTCTCTCTCTCTCTCTCTCTCTCTCTCTCTCAGTGGGATTTAATATTTATCACTATTCATAATGTTTATAGTGCTGCATATTATGCTTGATGGCATTTTCTGAAGTTTCAAGGACGACAGAATAAATATTATAGATATTTGTGATAACTCTTAAAGACATACCAAATGCAAATGTATATGTATGCTTTTGTGCCTAGTTCAGTTTTCCTTGTGATGTGAAGAACACATATGTCCATTGAAATCTTGAGTTTGTAATTTTATGTTACTCTGAAACAAAACAAAAAAGTATATAAGGCATCTCCTTGCAAAAAAGCATACAAAAATTCATAACTTACATTCATAATTAAAAATACACTTCTGTTTTTTTTTATTTTCCTCTCAAATTCAGAAGAAAGATATAATTAAAAACACTAAAAGCTGAAAAATATTTTTCCTAGTGATCAATGTGCAGTATGTAAGCAGCTTATTCCATTTGATCCTATGCACTGGTAATAAATCTGAAAGAAGTGCAAATGATAGTTGGCAATTATTGATACACGCAGAACAGTCTCTAACGTACATGTCCTTCATTGATTACATAATGGCATTTATAAAAGTGCAACAGAAACAGTCTGAAGTGGCTTGAACAAGGTCAAACAGCAGTTGGCAGTTCAAGTCCTTCTTAAAAACATTCTGTTTATTCAGAAGACTACAATGTATTTGATTACCCTCAATCACACTTATCTGTCCACAGCTCAGATGCTCCAAGTCCCAAAGCTCAGGATCTTGATAGAAATTTAATTAAGACAGGTTATTAATCATATGCACAAAACATGATTTGCAAATTGTCCCCCAATGCATAATTTCTTGAATTCAATGACCTGAAATATTTCTAAGGTAATAGTACACAGTGATGGCTATAGAGCACAATATTTTTGCCATACAGGAAAGGATGATTAAATTTATGGTCATCTCTATGTTCAAACTCTCTGGCAAAATGGTGTCTGTTTTCTGCCTATCTCAGGCCCCTTGGAAGGACTCGATAGGTAGTTATAAATACCATTATCCAGCCTGAATCTCTGGCTGACTGTGTGACAAACTATCATAATAAAGCCACAATGTGATTTTCATGGTAGTCAAAAGTATTATTTATTGGTGTCAAGCAGAATGTCCAAATATTTGCATTTCTATAAGTTGTAGAAAACAAAAGTCAGTAGATGACAGTGATAAACCAGGAGGTCTTAGGAGGGCTGGTCCTAAACATCAGTGCATGCCAGACTGTTCCACTCTTGTGTAAAAAGGATCCCCACATTGATTAGTATTCTGACAAATAATCATTTGATTCTTTTCTATATAAAAAAACAAACAGCTCTATTGCCTTGAATTAAAAACTCACCAAGTTAGATTATGATCTTAATATAGGTTAGATATCTGCAAATATGTATTTAATCTTATTGGCATGGACATTTTTCCTAATCAAAGAGGAGTTTAATCAGAATAGAGCTGGAAGGGATGTTTCTATATTGCCTACAGGTGCTTTGGTAAATAAGTTAATGCCCTCCTCTTTGTGGCAAATATTGGAATACTGCTATCATGTCCCACATAATCCTTCTTTTCTCTAGGCTGGCCAAACCCAAATCCTGCAACTGTTCTTCATATGTTTTAGTCTCCAGGCCTTTAATCATCTTAGTTGCTCTTCTTTGCACTTTTTTTTCAGTCTCAACATCTTTTTTGTAGTGTCGTGACCAAAACTGGATGCAGTATTCCAGTATAAAGTCTTACTAAGATTTACTTTACATGATTTTGATTCTATGCCTCTGTTTATACAACCATGGATTGCATTAGCTTTTTTGGCTACTGCTGTACACTGCTGACTCATACTTAAATGATTGTCCATCAGGACTCCAAGGTTTCTCTCACAGTTACTTTATTTGAGCCAGATCTCACCTAATCTGTTTTGGTTTTTCCTGCCTAAATGTAAAACCTTGCTTTTCTTCACATTAAATTTCATTTTGTTGGATAGGGCCCATTGTTCAAGTCTTTCAAGATCTTTTTGGATCCTGAGCTTGTCTTCTGGGATGTTGGCTATTCCTGCCAGCTTAATGTCATCTGCAAATTTGATGAGTTCTGCTTCTATTCCCTCATCTAAGTCATTTATGAAGATATTGAAGAGTACTGGGCCTAAGATGGAATCCTGTGGCACCCCACTGCATACTTTTCTCCATTAAGGATCTAGTACCATTAAGGATGACTTATTGAGTATGGTTTGTCAGCCAGTTACAAATCCATTTGGTGATGATGCTGTCTATCCCACATTTTTCTAGCTTACCAAGAAGTAGGTTGTGGTCTACTTTATTGAATGCCTTGCTGAAGTCTAAGTATACTATGTCCACAGCATTTTGCTAGTCTATTAATGTAGTCACTTTGTCAAAGAATGAAATAAGATTGGTTTCGCATGATCTGTTTTTAACAAACCCGTGCTGGCTTTTAGTTATAATTTTGTTTGTTTCTAGATGTTCGCAGATCTGTTTTTTATTATCTTTTCCAGTATCTTCCCAGTATTGAAGTTAGGCTGATTGGTCTGTAGTTTCCTGGGTCTGTTTTTTTCCCTTTTTTGAAGATGGAACCACATTAGCTCTTTTCCAATCCTCAGGTAATTTCCACGGTGTTCTAGGATTTTTGAAAGATATGGTACAATGAATCTGAGATAGCATCTGCCAGTTCCTTCAGAATTCTGGGATGTAAACCATCAGGTCCCAATGATTTATATTTGTCAAGATCAGATAGATATTCTTGCTTATTTCAATTTTTATTTATTGTCTTTTATGATTAGATTTTTGGTAGGTTGGACTTGTTTCCTTGACCTTTTCCTTGTTATTTATATGTTGAAAGAAGCTTTTTTATTATTATCTTTGATTTTTGTTGCAAGTCTTTGTTCATTCTGAGCCTTAGCTTTCCTGACTTCATCTTTGCAGATTTGGGCTATATGCTGGTATTCTGCCTTAGTTATGTGTCCCTCTTTCCATTTTTTTCTCCTTCTCCTTTTTGTCTTTCAGTTTAATCAGAGAGATCTTTGTGCAACCCTGCTGGTTTCTTCTTGGATTTCTTGTTTTTGTTCTTCAGTGGTATTGTGCTGGACTGAGATTTTATGATCACATTTTTCAGAGTTTCCCATGCTTCTTGAGTTGTTTTCCCCTTTAGGATTTTCATAATGGAGTTTTTCTTAGGCTTTATGAGTTTGTTAAAATCAGCTCTTTTATGTTCTGTTGCTTGTGTTTGCATTACACTGAATTTCAATATGAAGTGGTCACTGTCACCCAAAGTTCCATCAATTTCAACTCCCTCTATAACTTCTTCTCCATTAGTAAGAATTAGGTCTAATATAGCTTTTCCTCTAGTTCCCTCCTCTACCTTTTGGATAACAAAGTTGTCAGCTAGGTTGATTAGGAATCTGTTTGATCTCCCACTTGCTGCAGAGTTTGTCTCCCAGTTGATATCAGGGTAATTAAAATATCCCATTACTACTGTGGTATATTTCCTACATACATTTGTTAGTTATTTAGCAAAAAGTTCATCTATCTCTTCTGCTTGGTTGGCTGGCCTGTAGTATACACCTATAGCAATGTCATCCTTTTTTCCTTTTATGTTGATCCATATGGATTCTAGGAGGTTTTCATTCTTTTGTGGATTTCTGTAGAGATGTAGTGGTCATTTATATATAATGCAACTCCATCACCTCTTTTGTTAGAACTTTTTCTTTTGAATAGTTTGTATCTTTCCATCAATACATTCCAGTCATGAGTTTTATCCCACCATGTTTCAGTATTGTTAACTATATTGTATTTATCTTCATGTACTAGTATTTCAGGTTTGCCCTGTTTGTTCCTAAACTTTGAGCATTCATATATAGGCATTTGAGTCCTTTATGGATCTTGAGTATGTTTCTTATATCTCCTACTTTATATCTGGGTTTTCCATCCTCTCCATCACTCTCTACTTCACCTTGTTTTTCCTTTCTTCTTCTTCTTTCTCTAACTCCATACCTCCTTATATGATTGATTATCTAGTGGCTTTTGTTTGGAATCATGTTCTAAAGATCTTGAAGATTGCCCTCCCTCTCCCCTCAATTTTAGTTTAAAGCCCTTCTAATAAGATGAACCAGTCATTTTCCAAATATATTCTTTCCAGTTCTTGTGAGGTTCACTCCATCCCTTGCCAGTAGCCCTTCATGTAGGTGATGCAGACCATGGTCTAGGAAATCGAAGTTCTCTTGATGACACCAGTTTTTAAGCCAGTTGTTCATTTCTAAAATCCTTTGCTCCCTCATTGGAATATTGGCCTTTTGTTGAAAGTATAGATGAAAACACAACTTGAGCTCCTAATTCTTTAACTTTCTTCCCTAGATGATTGTAATCTCTTGTTATTGTTTTTAGATTCATTGTTGTGTCATTGGTCCCCATGTGTAGGAGAAGAAAGGGGTAGTAATCTGTGGGGTTGATTATTTTAGTAAGTTTCTCAGTCACATCTTTGATTTTTTTCTCCAGGAAGATAACATACCTCCCTAGATTAACATATATCAAACATTTACATAATATTATTAATACATCATTGTATGTTCAAATGAATGACTTTAATAGAATATACCATGGGTGATAGAAACAGAATTTCCAAATATTTGCATACTTACAGAATCCAGATTTTCAAAAAATTAATAACAAATTTAAAAATAGCGGCTTGATGGTTTACATAGAGTGTTGAGAATTGTTATTCTCATAGGATTATGTAATATTGATCAATATATTCTATTTTACTGTATTAGGTTTATGACAACAGTACTTTTATGCCGCACATTACTTTAAGATAAGCACATACAGATTCATTTGTTACTCATTCTCTTTTCTTGCTGGATTTTCAAAATTATAAGGATCACATTTTATGATATACATCATCCCAGGAAGAGCATTATTTTTTATGCACCATTTGTCTGTGAATAAATTGAATAAAGTGAAATCCATCAGCGGTATTAAAAAGAATGACCTTGGTCTTTCTGTTCCTTATAAAGGGCAGATTCCCATTGTCTTCAAAGACATTGCTGTATTTGTAAAGGGGAGGAGTAAAAATACTGCATGTGGTTCAAAGCTATTCATCTTGAAGGCATATTTTTATAAGTATCTGACTTATGGAATCCTAATTTATAATGTTGTTGATGGCATGGTGTGATATGAAAGTTGCTTTCATCCCAGAAAAAACTTGAAAGGTTTTTTTTAATTATCTTGAACAACTTTCAGAAGTGTACTTCATGAAAATATTTGTGAACTGAGACCAAATATACAGTAAGTCAGAGTCAGAGAAATGACAAGGTATACTTTTTGTTAATTCTTCTTTTTATCTGATAATGAAAAGGAGAAGTGTGTAATGACCAAATGACAAAAAACCTAGCATATTATATTTCTCTTGGGAGTAGAAGATGCCACTCCTTAAAAATAGATAATGGACTGTGGCCTTAAATACATTCAAATTTTATCACACTGGAGAAAATGTGCCAATGCCTTTGATAATGTAATAAGTGCTAAAATGTAGAACTGAGTGGAATTAGAACCACTGTTGTCTAGTTCAGCATTCAGTTTTCAAGTTTGAATGCCAATATAACTAAATCTTCAAATGAATGTATTCTATTTAGTCATAATTCCTGTTGATATACTGTAAATAATTTTGGAAGTTTCAAATCAAATTTACAACATCTAATGAAGTTTACCTAGATATTGAAGCACCTCAAAATGACTTCCTACATGTGTCATCCATAGAGGGGGTCAAACTAGTCGATCTGATAAAAGCAATGGTATGATGGTACGGCACAACTCCATGTCTTTTGTAGGTGCATCACGACATCAACAAAAGATGTACCTTGCTGCACAATGCATTTCCATCTCTATCCCACATGTAATATCTGCAGATTTTTTATGAAACTTAATTTATTTGTTTCAGAGAGGCTTATTGTTCAATCCTATGTAGACTTACATGAAAAAAGTGGTTTTCTTATCATTACATGATTCCACAAGTTAAATCAATCAAGCATCTTCTTAAGTTTCTGTAGCATGCAATTACCTTCTTCGTAACAAATAAACCTTTGCTTTGAACCATTCACAATGTGGTCAGTCACATATTATATAACTTTTGGTTATAATACAGCATAAATAATATGATGTCTTCATTAGTCAATTATGATGTTCATTATTAAGAAATATTTGGTTAAGAGTTGGCTTTTTGCAAGATTTTAAGACCAAAATTCATGAAAGTATGAAATAAATATAAATCCAATATCAAGCATTTATTTTTTAAAAAGATCATGTGATAGTCAGCTCTTCTTTATTGTAGTGATGATTTTTGATGAATATGGCTTCATTCAGAACTCAGTGAATATACATTTGTATTATATTCTGTGGAAATGAAAGTTTAATATAAAAACTTCAAATATTATATATGCTTAATTATCTACAAAGAAATGTATAGAGATATAAGACAAGAACAGTTACTTAGTCTTTCCCATAGTCTTGAATTTGTAACTGGCACCATGCTGTCATTGCTGATCATGAAAGCCATTTATTCAGGTTGGGCTGTAAAAATAGAATACGCATGTTTCAACAGGGCAGATTTTACTCAGTAAAAATGAAAGAGAAAGAGAGAGTCAGAAGATCTTTTATTTTGCCAACACTTCATCAAAATTCTGATCATATTGCTTTCGTTTCAGACTGTTTCATGTTCCCCACTTTTATTCATTCCTTCTCCTTCTCCTTCTCCCCTTCTCCTATTGCATCTCTGTCTATTGGTCTCAGAAAAAAACCACCTCCTTCAAATTGCCAACCAGCTCAGTATGTTTTGCAGTTGTTCTCAAAAGAAACAGCTTGTTGCCCCCTGCAAGAAGAAAGCAATTGAACATTCAAAATAGATTAACATTTTAGGATCAATTGAGGCGAAAGCTCCGTGTTGAATTTATTTTTCTCACAGGTTGTAGACCAAAGTGTTCTGTCAACTCTCCAGAGCTGCTGATCTCATTTTTTTGCTATTCTAAGCTTGTTCTCCCTGTATGATGTGGATTGTGTTTATGGCTGCAGCCTTTCTCCATAAAGACATTTCCTACAAGAGAATAATTAATGTGAAGCACTCATGGCGGGGAACAACTAATGCATTTGTGGGAATTTGAATTTCTACACAGAACTGACAAAAGTTTGTTTCAAAATGTTTATAGATTGTTGACAGTGAGTCGCTGGAATCCTTATTAAGCTGCATGTGGTCTCATAATTGGTTTATTCTCTTAAACTGTATGTTTCTCAAAAGCTATGTAGCTAAAGGACAATACCCTCTCACTAAGTCTCTCTTGTTTCGTTAACAGGCCTTAGAAACATTCAGAATTCCATACAACTATTTAAGAACTGTTTTTCCTTAGCCTATTGATGCCTAAATTGGAAGAATGCTTTTGTTCCATTGGCATCTGAGCATATTTTATCATAAATGAGGGAATAATCAGTCTACCTGGTACAGCAACAGAATAGATAATGTCACCATTTACATTGGAAGTTGTATCAGTGGATGTTTAAACAGCATGTGGAAAGGTCAAATGTGCAAATGGGTGAGATTTAAGCTCATTTGCAACAGGAGAACTCATTCACACTGATTCATTTAGATGTTGGGTGCACATTTTATGTGTTAAGTTATGCAAGCGTAGCATTGTTTTTTTTATTGCCACTAAAGGATTACTTTTTAGAAGAAATCTTAAAAGGGGTACAAAGGGGGAAGTGAAGGAATATTTTTTTTCCTTACTACCCCATTCAGTTTGTGGTAAAAAAAAAAACTCTTAAAGGAGAAGAACATCCACTGGTGAAGTGTACCATTCCTGAACTAGTTTCAGGCTGGCTAAAGCAGTGTATGAATGTATCACTTTCATTGTGAACTAATTTATTTTCAGTGGTTTGCAGCCTCCAGGGTTTTCACTTTTCATTATCTATTTTTCAGACTGGGAAGAGTGAGCAGCCAAGGAAGCTTCAGAAGAATGGAAATATATATAAAGAAAACAACACCTATACCAGATGCACCTTCTGCCAGTTCAAACACTCAAAAGCACTACAAAGAAAACTTGAAAGTAATGCAAAAATAACCTTACAATCAGGCAGAAAAACAGGACAAGAAGATTTTTGGAATATTGCAAGGGCTTGTTCCTGCTATTTCTATTCTTTACAGCAGGAGAAATTGAGCAAGTTCTGTGAAATAATTATATTTATATCTATCCATCTATATCAATATCTATAGATATGGGCATATAGGTATTATATATTATATTATATTATATTATATTATATTACATTACATTACATTACATTATATTAATTATATTATATTATATTATATTATATTATATTATATTATATTATATTATTATATTATTTTATATTATTTTATATTATATTATATTATATTATATTATATTATATTATATTATATTATATTATATTATATTATATTATATTATTTATTTATTTATTTATTTATTTATTTATTTATTTATTTATTTATTTATTTATTTATTTATTTATTTATTTATTTATTAAATTTATATACCGCCCTATCTCCCTTACGGGACTCAGGGCGGTGAACAGGCGATACTAAAAACCATGATAATAAATAAATAGTTTCTGTTCTAAAATCGAATTAAATAACAGGCCTGTTCTAAAAACACACCCATACAAAAAACCCCACTGAAACATAATCAAACTATGCCAGGCCAGCCGCACGGAATAGATGGGCCTTCAGGGCTCGGCGAAAAAGCGCAGGTCCGCAACTGTACGTAGGTCGGGGGGTAGGTCATTCCAGAGGGCAGGAGCTGCCACAGAGAAGGCTCTCCCCCTGGGGGTCGCCAGCCGGCATTGTCTGGCCGACGGCACTCTAACGAAGCCCTCTCTGTGGGAGCGGACTGGTCGAAGGGAGGTGTTTGGTAGGAGGTGGTCTTGCAAATACCTAGGTCCATTGCCATGGAGCGCTTTAAAAGTTGTTACTAACACCTTGAAGTGCACCCGGAAGGCCACCGGCAGCCAGTGCAGCTCGCGCAGGAGAGGTGTTACATGGGAGCATCTAGAGGCCCCCAAAATCCCCCGCGCAGCCGCATTCTG
>NW_015386766.1:133669-189762 GCF_001527695.2 Protobothrops mucrosquamatus | reverse complement strand
AGGAGAACCACCGTAAAACGGTGCCCCCCAACCCCAACCCCCCTAACCGGTGCAACAAGATACCATGGTCGATGGTATCAAAAGCCGCTGAGAGGTCTAACAGGACCAGGATAGAGGAACAGCCCCTATCCCGAGCCCTCCAGAGATCATCAACCAATGCGACCAATGCCGTTTCCGTGCTGTGCCCAGGCCGGAAGCCAGACTGGTGCGAGTCTAGATAGACAGTTTCTTCCAGGTGCTGAGGGAGCTGTTGTGCCACCACACTCTCAACAACCTTCGCAAGAAAGCGAAGGTTGGAGACAGGCCGGTAGTTGGCCAAAGTAGCTGGGTCCAGGGAGGGCTTCTTGAGGAGGGGCTTCACCACCACCTCTTTCAAGGCAGCCGGCAAGAACCCCTCACTCAAAGAAGCGTTGACGATTCCCTGGAGCCAGCCTCGTGTAACCTCCCGGGAGGCCAGTACCAGCCAGGAGGGACACGGGTCCAGTAAACATGTGGTGGTGTTCAGCCATCCCAGCATCCTGTCCATGTCCTCGGGGGTCACAGGATCAAACTCTTCCCATAAAATGGACTCAAGACCTGCCTCCATTGGCCCGCCTGAACTAGTCCAATCGGAGGCTAACCCGGCCCGGATCCGATCGAAATTCATCTTTTGCAAACTTTTCCTGTTTCAATATAAATTTTAACCGAAAAGCTTTCATCAGGGAAAAGAATGACTCCAGTCCTAGTTTATCAGAATGTACCCATTCATTATCCATTTATTTTTATGATGCTAACCCCTAAAGTAGAACTCTTAAAAAGGCCATTTTAACAATATATAAAACATCTCATAACTTCTTAAGGAGTTTAGGACACAGATTGAGGTCTTTTATAAATGCCTCTTGAATCCTGTAAACCAGGGCACAATTACTGTAATCCATGATGATGTTCTCCAGAAAAGAATATTAAATGAAAAGTAAAGTTTTGAATATTTTGAATATTTGTTCTATATTTGCATTTTCCATTCTTTGTTGGTCAGGAACCAAGAGTCATTGATTAGTGAAAGAAATTAATAACTATTAAAGTTGTTTTAAACTTGCACAACCATTTTCTCCAGGTTAAACTATACAATATGAAGCACTATGTTTTCAAAGGGAACCATAATGTATTGCATAATCTCAGTTTAGAATAGTTTAGAAACAAGGAATAACTTCCTTGATATTATCATAACTGATATGTTAACCTATGTCTACTTTCTTAGCAGCAAGTCCTAATAAATTTACTAGAACTTCTTCCTAAAGGTTTGGATATCATTATGATTGAAGCAATATCTCAGGGTTTCCACAAAGAAGAGGGAGTCAAGCTATTCTCCAAAGCACCTGAAGGCAGGACAATGGAAACTAACCAAAAAGAGAAGCAACCTAGAACTAAGGAGAAATTTCCTGACAGTAGAACAATTAATCAGTGAAACAACCTGCCTCCAGAAGCTGTGAATGCTCCAACACTGGAAGTTTTAAGAAGACAATGGACAGCCATTTGTCTGAAATGGTATAGGGCAGGAGTAGGCAACCTTGGCTCTTTTATGACTCGCAGACTTCAACTCCCAGAATTCCTGAGTGCTGACTCAGGAATTCTGGGAGTTGAAGTCCACGAGTCATAAAAGAGCCAAGGTTGCCTACCTCTGGTATAGGGTTTCCTGCCTGAGCAGGGGGTTGGATTAGATGACTTCCAAGATCCTTTCCAACTTTTTATTATTATTGTTGTTGTTGTTATCACATGGTCATCATTTTGAACTTCCAGGCCAGCATTCCACAAGCAAAGTCAATGGGGAAACTAGCAGAGAAGGTCACAAGTCATTCCAGTAAGTTGCTTGTATTCTCGTGGCTTTTTTCTTCTGGGGAGGCAAATACAAGCCTATGATGGTTCCCTGTCTACCCTCCTTCACCTGGAAGCAGCCACTGTCCAGCCTAGACACATCCATGCCATACCATAATAACCATTTACCTGCCCAGTGGCCTGCATTGTGAGCTGCCTGGGACTTGCAACTCCCTGCCAACTTCCCTGTTGACTTTGCTTGTTAAAAGCCAGCAGGAAGTTGTGGGAAGGTCTTCATTTAAGAACCCATAGTCCTTGCATAAGAATAGCCAAGGATTGCTATCACTAAATGATGTATGTAACATTACACTTTATAACCATATGGTTTAGCGATGGAAATTCTGGTACCAATTGCCATCATTAAGGACTACCTATACTGAAATGTAATTTTTAATGTGACAGAAAGGTAAACAGTTATATACATGACTGGAGAATAATTATATCAGAAATATTTGAGTTGAAATTTAAATATAAATGAGTTGAAACCACAATTAAATTACTTTTAGCCCCATACACTGTTGCAAAGTATGGTCCCTGACCTGCCTCTCAAAGGCCAATTGGAGCCCTTGGCCTAAACTGATGAATGACCAAGACTACTTGCATATTTATTAGAGAGGAACTAATTTTAGCTCATGACAAGTGAAAACATTGGTTCATAAATCCATTCCATGTTTCCCCATTAATCTGCCTTTACAAAAATCTGCTGGTCTACTTTTATGAAAATGCTTTTCTTTTTTCTTGCTCTGAAACAGTATGCTATTTTTAATGTACCAAATTTCTTTAACATTTTATTTTATACTAGAAGATAACAGAAGCAGAACTCATGACAGAATGAAAAGATGGAATAGTAATCGCCTATCATTTCTAGCTAAAACAATACAGTAATAGTAACATTCTCCTGGCCTTTCAAGAGTTTGAAGACCTGGCCCTGCCAACTCATATGGGGCTTGTAAAATTGCACACAACCCTGGGGTTGTTGTCCCAAAGGTGTTTTTCAAAGAGCAACTGGACTTCCTTGTTTTTTTTCCCCCTTGAAAATGTTTTGCTTCTCATCCATGAAGCTTCTTCAGTTCAAATGTTTTCAAGGGGGAAAAAAACCAAGAAAGTCCAGTTACATTTTCAAAAACACCTTTGGGACAACCATGACATGGATGATTGAGAATCTCCATAGACACCTGGGGATGATTAATAACTTGAAGCTCTTCCCCTCTGCCTTTTAACTTACCCTTGGCTTTTACCTTGCCCCTTTTATTGATATAGTTTATTTTTATGGCTTTTGTTCTTAATGCTTTTAGCTGTATATTGACCAGAGTCACTCTGAGAGTCAGATGGGCAGTACCAAAGTTTGATAAATACATAAATAACAATATTTACTTAAACAAAAAGTTTTGTTGCTTTAAAACCTATACAGAGATAACAGAAAAGAGTATTATCTTACATTATATATTATTTTATTTCAATCAAATGTAGCAACCTTTTTAAAACAAGTTCAGCAATTTGCTTCTATTCCTGCGTGGCTTTGTGTCATGGCTTTGAGATTGAGGGGGAAAATGTTATTCTGGGACAAAGCCTCCAAATAACAATATGAAAATGCTGATAACCAGACCCAGCCAAATCACTCTGAGTTAAGGTGCATGACATTGAAAACAGTCTAGAACTCAGGAAGCAGAATTTAACAGGTGTCTTTCTAAAAATATTAGTAAATTTTGGTGTTTGTATTCTTCCAGTGAACTGTTTCATGCTTAGTTCAGTCCTGTATATATTTTTTTTACTTAGACAAACCTAATAAATTATGATATAGCTGCATAAATAAAATGCTGTTATTACATTCATGGGGCCAGGGCTGCATATCAAAAAATAGATGGGATGAAGACAAGAGGAAAAAAATTGATTTAAATGTTATTTTATGTAGAATAATTAATGAAGCTAGCATTACTGTTCATATATTAAGTAATTTCTCTCTTATTCACTTTAAAAAATTATAATTAGTCAACAATTTTTTGGCAGGAATTGAAGACATCACTCAGTGCTTTTATTTGATCCTTTCAGGAGACAATGCAAAGGTTCAAGACTTGAAATGCCACTATTATTTTCATGAAAATTGCCCAAAGATGAGTATTGGGATCCAATTCTTTCATAATGTGTTTAGTAGCCACAAATCACATTGCTTTTAGAAGTTCTCAGTGCAATGTGCTGTGGCCCTTTGTAATCCATTCATCAACTGGTCAGCAAATTGTAATGTAAAAGAAAAAGTAATGGGAGAAGAAATATTTTCCATTTGCTTTAAGCAAGGAACCTATACCTCAGCTTGGTTACAGCTTGGTCACAACATCATCTAAAGCAGGGGTCTTCAAACTTGGCACTTTTATGACTTGTGGATTTCAACTCCCAGAATTCCTCAGCCAGGCACAAGTCATAAAAGGGCCAAGTTTGAAGACCTCTGATCTAAAGTATGGGCAAGTTAACTGATAATAGAGCAACACTGGAACAAATGATCAGCTTAGCTCAGCAAGACAAGTTCTGTCACTTTCTGCTTCTAGTTCAAGAAAACAGGTAAAGAAGTCTTTTTTCTTTTTTACTTTTTAAGCTGATCCAGAAGAACTAAAGAAGGGGAAATCATCAAGACAGAATATCAACTCATCATCACAGTAAAATGGAAAAGATGGCTTAAACCAGCTTTATTTCTAGCTGGTTGACACATGGGAGTTCAGCAACTTAAGGCTACAGAGTAGAAAAATCTTTAGTCTAAACCAGGAATGTCAAACTGGCGGCCCATCCCGGCTCTTCAAAGGCAAAAAATGTCACGATACGTCTAGTGGTGGGATTCAAATATGTGAACAATCAGTTCTCTGTGTGGATGCCACTTCCAGAAGTCCATTCTGGGTCTGGGCAACAAAAAATTAGTTACCGGTTCTGCCGAAGTGGTCCGAACTGGCTGAATCCCACCACTGGATACGTCACTATACATTACGTGATGCGATCGAGTTTGACACCCATGATCTAAACGGAAATTTCACTTTTCCCCCCAAATCAAGTTAAAATCAAGTTCTTGACACCACTTTCCAGTAACAAAATTTGCATACAATTTCAGATGTATTTTCCTGTTCTATAAACATAATTTGATCAAAGGGCTCTCCCATTGGAGGTCTCCACAATCACACTATAACTTTATATGCACATGATATTTGCATCTCATCCTCTCTTGTAATTTTGTTTCATTCAGTTGTTCTTTCCCCATTTGATTCATTTTCCTGTCATCCAAATTTATGATTATGAATATGGAAAAAAAAATTCCAGCCTCCAGTAAGACAGCTGGCTGGCAATCTTTGATAATGCCAATCTTCGAGGTAGATTTTGTTTCTTTATGTTCAGCTAAAAGGGAAGCCAATCCATCTGTAGCTTCCCTTCCAGACCTCTACAGCTAAGTCACTAGTTTGAGGAAAGCCCTTCCCTCATATAACATCTGTAAAAAAAATCTTTAGAAGATTCATGTATACAGGAAGGTCTATAGCAGAGGAAACAATCTTCCAGAAAGGGAGGATGGGAGTGAGTGAGTGAGGGACAGAGAAAGAAAGAGAAAGAAAGAAAGAAAGAAAGAAAGAAAGAAAGAAAGAAAGAAAGAAGGAAAGAAAGAGTTTTGTTAATATAATCAAGGAAGCTTAAAGCTTCTATTCCAAACATCTTATGATAATTTCTGAACAATCCATGTCAAGGTCATAACTTTTTCCTAGCAGAGATCTTGTATTTATTTCCTTGCTTTATCTTAATAATTTGATAAGTAAAAACTTGTCATTAATTTTGAGAAAAGCTTTCTTTTTTGTAGTTGCTATATAATGGACCAACCACATGAAGAGTTTATGGCAACCTACGTGTATGAGGCAAAAACTGCATCAGTTCAATCACTGCATCTCATGCCGCAGTTTTTAACACAGGAACCCTGATTGTAAAAAATATAAAAACGGAAAGCATGTTGATGGGAAGAATGGGAATCACTGAGGAATTCTTCTGATTTGATTGTAATTATGTTTCCCAGAAGTTCCTTTGACTTTTATTATTATTACACGTATTTGCAAATCAATAGGCTTAAACCTGCAGTCTTCCCTTTCTTTCTCCTTTATGTCTACTTCCCACACACATTTACTCATGTAGAAAGCATCCTGGCTTTTCTATCTATATCTAGATATTGGGGGTGGAGGATAGGAGGGTGTGAATTTTCAAGTGTAAAATTTAGCAGAACAGTTGTTTAACTTTTTAAACATCTGCAAATGAGTATATCTTTGGTGAAGTAATTTAAAATCCTAATTAGGTACACCTTGCAGCTTCTGAAGGTCTTAATTGGCAATAATGCAGCAAGAGTTTGTTACCTGCTTTTAGAATTTGTAAAAGGGGTAGGAGAAAGTAGGGGGAGCTAATTTTAAAAAGAGAATAAAGAAGGAAATGGTCTTTTTTAAATAAAAAAAAATCTTTGCTCCCACACAGTTCAGAGAGTTCACACAAAGAAGATCCCATGGCAACAGCAAGTCCCACAGTTTGCTTTATACAGAAACACACAAATCCAAGAATAGATAATGCATCATCGCTTTTAAAACAACCCTTCACTAGAGAAATTTCTGGGGGAAGGCGGCTTGGCTGATCAATGTCGAACTTCTACATCAAGCGTTTCCTCCCGACGTTTTATCTTCGGCGTTCATTTCCATGGGATGGGATAGGGTGGGGCGGAGGACAAAGGGGCTCTTATGGTGATCTGTCCCCGAAACAAGTGGGTAGTAACGATTCTTGCTTTACTGTCCCTTTCCTCAACCCCCCCCCCCCCGCCGCCTCTTCTTCTCTGTGAAGGCTTTGCAGAGAGACAATCTGGTGTGGATTGGTTAGGACTGAACTATCCATTGGGTGGCAGTAACAGTTTCTTTATGACTTGCAGCAAAGCAGGGAATGCATTCAGTCAAATGAGCCAATCTTGTCGAAACACTGGAATCATTTATGCATTGCATTGCAGTTTCTCTTCGTCCTCTTCTTTCGTTCTCTCCTGCTCTCTCTTTTTATCCCTCCTTTGTTGCCTGCCTTAGGATATTCGGAGTGGATTGACGTTTTTCCTCATGCTTGCTCTTTTGGTTTGTTGATTTGTTATTTTCACCGAAGATTAGCATCATTCAAGCCAAACGGACAACTGTGGGGTTTCTCCTTCCTCCCGCTTTCCTCTTGGGTTTTTTTTGGGAAAAAAAAGAAGCCTTCTGCCAATCGAGAGTTTTAGGACCCAGGAGACATCCTCTGAAACAGCAGGAACTGTGTGCTTTCCACATAGCAGTACAGTGCAAGGAAAACCCCGTCGGATTCGTTATTGCAGGATACTTGTGAATATACCCGGGATTCTGGCTTCTTATGGCTGTGCGGTGGCTTTGGAATTTTTACATGTGTTCTGAGAGGTTTTGAAAAGGCTCCCTGCTCATAACCCAGGACTCCCTTTCTTGTCCTACAGCTCACAGACTTCTTGGCTCATCGATCTTTTCGTCCTCTTCACCCGCTTCTAGCAAGCTTTTCCGTCTTCTTTTGCCTTTCATCTTATCGGCTAATTTTAATTTGGGCTTCTCACCTGGATTGTACCATCGGTGAACAACCTGGCCACTTTGAGGACCAGTAGGAAGCAAATCTTGCAAGGCATCTTTAGCTCTACATGGAATTATCCGCTTGGATGGTGAACTTGGAGCTTGTAAATGGGCATCTCTTTTCCCTTCTTAATTGTTAGCATTAGGGAGAAAAAAGAATCCAGAGGAGTTCTTAAACATCGTGGGTTCCCTGACTACGTATTGTGATGATCAGTACTAATCTTACTGACTGATACCGGGAGAAGAATTTTTGCAAGACTGTGGTGGGTAAGATAACCTTCTCTCTTTCCTCCTCTCCCCCCCCTTCCCGAAACCTATGCAAAAACTAATCAGAGATATTGCTAAACTTGGCAGCTTGTAATTGAATTGCTACTTTCATGATTGCTGCATTTCACTTGCTGGTGTATGTGTGTGTGTGTGTTTATGTGTGTGTCACTGGGAGAGAGAGGGAATGCTCTACTATTATTAGTTCAGTAGAAGAACTGCAGTAGGTATTTTGGAGAGTGCATTTTGTGATAAATCAAAGCATGGGCAAGCCAACTCATCACCTGAGATGGAAAATCAGCCTGTTTGCAGTCTGGATAGACATTCTTCCACGTCCTTCCCATCTTCTCTGTGTGACGTATTTTGGAATAGAACAGAATCTATAGCAGTCAGAGGAGCACTCAGTGATGGACCCTTTTTAATGTAAAATGGGTTATTTTATTTTCCCCCAAAGCTCTGTGCAGTATTATCTTAGAACTGCAATAGAGAGTGACAGCCCTCGCTTTGATCAAGTTGCAGAAGTTTAAAGTGCTTAATCTGGATTCATTGGCATTATGAGGTAGTGGAAATTAATGCTGCTATGGAGCCTGACATTGCTGGAAAATTTGACCAATGAACACTTTTTTTCTTTAAAAAAGGCACATAATGTTTCAGATGGTTCTCTGTTGCTTTGTATTCCCCCTTTCTGGGAAAACATTGGCATTTCTTGCCCAAATAGTTATGTCTTGATACCCTGAGACCCAGCCACGTGCAAGGGAGCTGGAGATCAGTAAAAAGTGATATGACCTTAGCAGCTTTGCCCAAAGCTTACTGAGGCAAATGTATCCAGGGCCTTGATAGATCAGAAAGACGACATAACCAATATTCCCTTGGTGCAAAACAATATCCATTGCTCAACCTTTTTCTGCAAAATGAATTTTGATCAGAGGAAGAGAGGAAGGACTGTGGGAATCAATAGTGATGACGTGGTACAATACACTGCACTGCAATGCTAAACTTATATAGTGTGTGCTAGAATGTAGACTCCCATGTACAGCTAATGGTTCACTCTTAATGGATGTGGTGGTAACATATATGTTGCTTGAAAAGGAAGATAGATAGCTTCAAATAGCTGAGCACAATGAACTATTATGTAACTTAAATGCATCAAATAACATTTTTATTCTAGCTATTAGTTGGGTTAACTTTGGAAAACTAGTGATAAAGACAAACACAGCTAATCCGATATTGAGGGAAATAAATAACTCCCATCTTCCCACCAAAGTTCTATCTGGGATAATGCCATAAAAATAGGAAATTACACTTATAACTTGACCACACCTGCTCTCAGGGCAATACATAAAATTGTTCAATCGCATATAATCTGGCCCATCAGCACTGCACATTCCAATAGACTTCAAATTGACTGAAACTGAATAATCAGTGTAACCTGCTTTTTTTGAGTTAAAGGCTTGACATCCCCCCAGACAACACTCTAGTTAAGAAAAGTGTCCTAGAATTATTTGATGTGGTGGGATACAAATTTGATTAACTAAATAAAAGAAATGTAAAAGCACAAAGTGGATCCTTAGATCATTGTGGGAATAAGGACATGGTTGGTCTTGATGGAAAGAAAGATGCCTTAGAGCTTTGGTTGGGTATTAACTAAAAGCTTTGTGCAGCTTTATTTACTGGTTAAGCACACTAGTCAAGACTTTAAGTTACTAAATAAAGCCTTTTGTAATATAAGATTATGATAAGGGTGGCTCTCCTAAATTGTTGATAAATGTGAAACTACATGAAATAAGTAGTTAATTAACAACATAGTTGAGGTCCCTGCATATCCCCTGTAGGCTAATTGTAATGTCCCCCTTTATACAAAATGAATGACTAAAGAATATACAATAGGGGCACAAGAGACTTTGAGAAACAGCATCCACCTCAGGATGATGGTATATGCAATTCTAGAAACTTTGCAAATGATACATTTTCTTAGCAGCCTGGAGTCACATTTCCTTAAACATCTTTTCTACTTCTTTATTTTAAAATGGTTCCCTAGGTTTCTTTTTTTTCTTTTTTTTTCTAGGACAATCTGACACATACACTAAATACATTGAATTAGTACAAGTTAGGGATTGGAACCAAGAGAACACACACACACACACACACACAAACACAGAGAAAATTAACTCCTGTTTCCATCCTTCAGGGGTCAGAATAACACTATGGCAACTCTTAAAGATTAGTATGCAATTTTGTAGGAATGTTCCTAGCATCAGAATTTTTCTCCATCACATTTCACTGTGTATATTCTAATTCTTGAATTACTTTAGGATTTTCCTGCACTGTACGGAACCTTTTAGAAACCAGTATATTGAAATGAAGAAGAATTCAAGAGAGCAGTTGTGTAGGTGGGGCTAAGATGAATCTACATTCAATATATATGAATCGTAAACTGATTTCATTGGAATTGATGAACTAGGTATAGAAGTGGATTAAATTACCTTCAAATGATAACCTCTATCTTATTTCATTTGTAATAAGAATATATACTATTATACAATATTGATGTTTCTACCTCCTACAAAGAGTTAGTATAAAATGTAAATTATTGTTCTGGTCACCAAATGCTTATATGAGATTTTAGTTGCTCAAACTTACAAAAACACATCTTGAAACTTGTATTCATTAGAAGAAAACTCAAGGCCAAGTAAATTTAATAGTAATTATGCCATCAGGATTAGCTCACAAAGAATGAGGCCTTCATGTTTCTGAAATGGTATATAGAAAAGTTGCTTTTAAAAAATGAGTTTATAGAAAACTGTGGTGATTTTTTTTTTAAAAAATAAGCAAGTTTATTTCCCTAATGTATAACGAACTTGAACTATGGCTAATAAAGTTTGGTCTACAAATCACAGCCAACTGATTTATAGAAAATTTCCTTGAATAAATTTCTGATTATACTTGAGGAGAATAATCAGTTACTTTATAATGGAAATAAAAACAATACAAGAGTAACATATTTGTAATATGCAATCCACTCCTATACCTAGTTCATCAAGTCCAATGAATATACAATAGATTGTATATAGAATAATCTTAGTTGTTCTCTTGAATTCTTCATCTCAGTATCCTGGCTTCTAAAAGGTTCTATACAGAACTGTGGTTTTGTTGAAACAGTGCAGGAAAAGTTTGACATTATTATAAAATACAGCTAATTATTGAAAATATGTCTGATTTTTAAATCTGCTTTGTAATGAAATGCTTTCTTTTTCAAACTGTTTGTAGCCAAGTCAATCTCAGCACTTTTTTTTTAACTTTATGACAAAGGACATAACTTGGATTAATATGTTTTTTTCTTAAAAAATCATCAAGTTATTGGGTGGAGCTCATATTATGAAAATCAATTATAGAACCATACTGTTTTCATAGCTACAGATAAAGGTTGTGTCAAGATTTTTATTCCTCTATATATCTGGATTGGGTTGCTATTTTTCATGCTAGGGATCAAAGAAGGAAGTTTTTATACTCAGGACTCTTAAAATCAAATAGTGAATCAAATTTTAGTAAATCAAATTAGTAAACTATGCTGCACATGTAATTTTGGAATTCTGCCATGTATATTGGGGTGTCTGTGTCTCTGTGTGGGAATAAATCAATATAGTTCACCAATTCAATTATGTATGCATTTGACTTTTGCAGTGCAAATAAATCTAAACTAGAGATAGACTATATGTGATATGATGATATAATCAATGTCTTTATTGATTGGATGTGCTTTGATAAACAAAGATTAGAAGACCCTGTTTCCATGTATGAATGTTCAGATGAGAAGTGAGAATAGCATTTCTGAGTACAGTTTAATAATATAGTAACTTCTGAGTCAGGAAAAAAAGCGATCATCCACTATTTTAAACACCTGATGCTTTCTGTTGCCTTGCTTGTCTTAGTCTGCTGGCTAATTATCTAAAATATAATTGTAAAATCTGGCTAATGAATGTTGTAATATACTGTAATACATTTTTAATATTTGTGTATAGTGTTGCATACACTGTATTGACACCTATCATCTTGTAATTTGTTTCAAGTGGTCACAGAAACCTTTGTCATTGATAACAGTATGACTATATCTTACCAGAAATATATGAATAGCTTCCTGGTCACTTAAGAATTCACACACACTCAGGGCCAGAGGAAAGTTCTATTAATGTGAAAGCATTGGTTCTTATTGGCTAGGACCACGCCATTTGAAAAACATATATTTTTCTTTTTGTTTGTGTTCTCTAGATTTTAATAATAATTATTAAGTCTGGTTACCTGAAAATGTTTCACTTATCATAGTACATCAGTTTTCTAAACTTGATGCCCTCTTAATGTCTTAGGCTAAAATTCCAAAATTCTTTGACAGCACTAAATTAATGTTGGCTAGCATTCTGGGAGCTGTGGTTACATCATGTATGTACTAGTTGGTAAAGCTTCATTAGATCACACTGCCCATGTTGATAAATAGTTTTATTTGTAAATGGCAGGAACTTATGAATTGGCTGGAGATATCTCAGTGCTAGTAAATATACACAAAAGAGACATCAGAATGATCATAGGGCTATAACATTTCTTTTGTCAAGAAGAATTGCAGTGTCTAAGGTTATTTAGCTTGGAGAATAAGATGAGTAAGGGGAAATGTGTGATAGATCATGTGTAGAGGGAAATGTGATGTGTGTATCCTCCTCTTAGAATGTTATAACACAAGGTCATCCATTAAAATAAAATATTTAGGAGATTCAAGACTTGGTCTGGTGCATAATTGAACTGTGATTATGGCCACTAATTGACCTGATTTTAATAAGGCACTAGATGAATTCATGAAGGACTGAGCTAACAATTTGATAGCTATTTATGTCCTCTGGAATCACAGATAGGATGTCTTGTATAACAGATGCTGCATTCCTGATGAATTAAAAAGTACTGTGTACAATTTAGTCTGATCAGTCATAGGCAGATGAAATTGGAAGTTTCAACATCTTCAGCTTACAGATAGCAGAATATTCTCAAATGATTCTAACAGCGTACTCTTATGGATGATAATGAATCCATAAATAGAAAGGGAAAAAGCACTAGGCAATCAATCAGCAAATGTAAATTCTGTACTTGTTATGAAGGTACTCAAAAGCAGAGCATAAAAGTTAAAATGCTTTGACCATTTTAGTGTGTGACATATAGAATAGGAGTCTATCATAAAGTTGATGAAAATGGGTCTCAAAATGATTTTTTGTGTTACTGCTGATACAAGTACATAGCAAAGCTCAAGACACCTTGAACTGAAAGACAAGATTGTGCTTTTTACACAGTATCTTTGATAAGAGTTAGCCATTATTGTAACACTAATGATGGGCAGATTTGTTGAAGGTAGCTATCAACCTTTAGAGCTAAGAAGCAGCTGGGCTGTTCCCTCAGAGCTCACCTCTGTGAGTCAATAGCTCCCAGGAATTGGTACCTGAAATTGTTGCTTACGATCTGCAAGTAGCATGGGGGCTATGAGTATATCGTAAAACCATAACTCATTCAATGAAACTTGCATTTTTGAGCAGTACCAAAACTTAGCTGAATTATTTGATTTAAAATATATTTTATTAAGTATTTTTCAGAAATGAAAAAAGAAAGACAAGGAAAAAATAAAAAATAAAATAAAAAGATAAAACACATTGCAAAAAAATAGGAAATTTACAAGCATCATAAAATAGGGTTAATTTTTTTAATAACTCTTTTGTTTTAAATAACTGAATATATTATTGTAAAAGCTACAATATATTGTTCAAATGCAGGTGAGATATAAATATCAACAGTAATAATCAGAATAGGGTAAATAATAAACTGAGATTAAGAATTACAATGATTACTATTTAGGCAGTTGAAGAACTATTTCCATTTAGTAGATCATTGGAGAATAGAATGTTAAAACTGAAGAGAAATACAGATTTTGCATTTGACAAATTTTGATTAAAAATTTGTACAAGACACATAAAATTGTAATCTAAAAATAGTTTCTAAATTGAGTTAAATACTATGTCAGATATATATTTGAAATTATTTTCGACATTGAAGAGTATTTGTATAACTTAGTCATTTATCTGCAAAAGACCTAAACATAGGAAATATAGAGTATTTTGGTGTAATTACTTAGAATTTCCATAGATCTAGAATATTTAACGCTTATGAGGCTATATTGTTCAAAAATATAAATATTACTTTTAATATTATTTCTTCAGTTGTCATAAATCTTTTAATAACTACTTTTTGTTAAATTTTATAATTTATTCAATAAAATATATTCTAGGACTTCCTACTGCATAATTTTTTTTAAAAAATAGTATTGAATTAAAAAAGTCTACTTTCATCTCTGTTCTTACCCTTTTATGAATCTAATGATTTTTTTCCTATTTAAAGTGAAAGATCAGTGCAATTCTCTAGCAATCTGGGATTCAAATATAATATAAAGTATGAATGCAGAAATCCAGATAATGCTGGACTGTTCTGTTTTATCTGTAGTTGTGAACACTTTTTTAATTAAAGTAAAAATTACATTCTCTCCCTGCATCTCTCTCCCTGCCCTCCCTCTTTCTGTCTATGTTTGTGTGTGTGTGTGTGTGTGTGACAGAGTATTCACTGTTGTAATTTTTAATATACAACATTTTCCTCAGAAAATGAACATTCTGATTTAAAATAATTTAGTTTTAAGGGTTTATTTCTCCTCAAATATATCTTCTTGATTAACAGACTAGTTAAAAAAACTTTTTTTCTGAATCCCCTTTTAAAGGGATCAATCAGTATAAGATTCTCTTTTTTCCCCATTGACAGTTTGCAATTTATAACTTTCCCCTTCATCACAAGTATAAAAGTTTTAGTAATTTATCAGCTTCTCTTAAAATATTTTTTTCCATATCTCGTCTATGAACAAATCCTTAAATCTTTGTAATTCAGTTTTGATCAGCAAAAGTCCATTAAGGATTACTACAGATAACAAATCTATTTTAACTTTGATCACATAAACCAATTTTATGTTCTGTTTCTTTATAGGCTTGATCTTTAGTCCGTTTATATAATGTGCTCGAACTTGATTTCTTTTCATTTTTTCTTTGTCCTTCTCACAAAATTATTCCACACTTTAACAGGTCTCTTTTAGAAATCCAATATAGGAAAGTTATCTAGGTTGCTCTTTTGGTTTATTATTTGTATATCCCTTTTAATTATTAAGACATCAGACCATCTGCTTTGCCCATCCAATGTAGCATCTTTTTTCATATCATTCTTGTAACCTATTTTGAAATCCACTTTCAGATCAATCTCATGTTCTTCTTGCAATATTTTTTAAACACAGCTTATCTATAATGGCAGACAAAATTAATTTCTGTGTCCATTGTTCATAAATACACTTCAATATGTTCAGCATTTAAGTATTTTACTCAATTCTGTATAGTAAGTAGAATTTAAATGTTCTTATCAACACCAACAAATAGAATTTCACAATTCATTGGCTGTTCATTTATTAAAATTTAAGTGCTTGAGCTGTGATCTTCATGGGCTAAGGAATGAATGTGTAGCACTGTTCATGTTAGCTTCCCCATATCATTTAGAATCTATGAATCTTGTTAGTCCCATATTTTCCATGAAATAAAGCAACAGAAGCTTTGGGGATTGTTGAAGAATAACCACAGTTAAATATAATTTTAAAATGGCTTCTTTCCATGGCTTTGTTTTTGTTAAAAATACTATTATAATATTGTATACAATGTTATACTGTAATGCTTGTTTCATTTCAGTAATCTAGTGGAACTGAAAGGGCATTTTAGCAACAATTAAGTTTGCTTTTTTTGTTAGAATTTTAAAGAAATGGCACTCATTGCAAAGGTTATGGTGATATGCATTAAGCTTCAAGTGGCTTTTAAGAACATGCCATGTTCTCTGCATAGATGGAAATAATGGGATAAACATACAGAACAAGTACAATAATTTTAATAGTGTGGAAAATCAATTGCAATTCTTTTCGTAGTTTAGAGTGAGACAGCAATGATTACTAACGCACTAAGCCACCTGTCTAGAAGCAACCATAATTTGCAAAGCTATATGTCTTTCATTAGAGATTTATCAAGGGCATATCATCTTATAAATAATTGAAAGACTGGAAAAACAAGTATTTACATCCAAACCAAAATATAATCTTGAGAGCCAAAGTACCGCAAAGAGGCAACTTAGAAAGTGATCCATAATATAATTCTGTAAAATGTTAGAGATATGCCTACTAGGACTAGCTGATTTGCTTATAGCATTTTTTAGGGACGTTTCTGACAAAGCAGGTAAATTGAGATGCTATTAGATGGATTCAGAATAGACTCTAGATATTCTAAGTAATTCAGTGTTTTGGAGTTTGAATACATTTGACTCTGGTTTCAGCTGCTCATAAAAAGTAAATGGAAAGCTAAAGCAGAATAACTGATAAAGCTACCATTTAAACAAGGAGTTTTTAAGGAGCATTTCTATGACTATGCTTTGAAGAAAAAAGTTCAGTCTTTTTATTATGTCATGTTCAACTCTACTTTTTAAAGTTTCTAATAGCTGCATTATAAGGTTTTAAGGGCTTTGTTGGATGAGTGAAAAAATAGTTGTGTATGATTTGTTCCTTTTGCTGATATCTGATTCTAGTAACAAAATTAAATCATGTTTCCTGCCTAGGGACTAATTTCACTGAAATACTTTGAATTTTGTGTGATTGATCCCTGCAGGTAATTTTAACATAGGATATTTTTTCTGGTATAATAGTATTTGTACAAGTATAATATAATCATGAGGTTTAAAAGGACATTCAATATCTTCTAATTCCTATCCAAGACAGGAGTCTTCATACCATCCCAGATAAATGACTAAACAACCTTTGTTTGAAACTTTCCAGTAATTCAGCACCCACAGTTCCCAGAAATAGGTTTTCCCACTGCTTCATATTTTTTTTACTTTCAGGAAGTTCCTCATGTTGAGTTTGAAACTCTTCCTCCCATTTGTTCTTGTCTTCTTCTCAGATACTATGGAAGATAATTCCATACTCTTTTCTTGTTGACACTTCTTCAAATATTAGAAGAATATTATCATGCTTTCTCTTGATTTTCTTTTTAGACTAAATATACCCATCTTTTCACCTTTTTGCATTGGATTTAGCCTCCAAGACTGTCACCATCTTTGTCATTTTTCTTTAAACACTGACCTCAATATCTTTATATTGTTGAAACCCAGAGTGAACACAGTTTAGTTTGTGTACTCTGACTAGTGCAGTGTAGAGAATAACTATCAGTTCCTGGACTTTGAGATTATTCCTCTTTTGCTGTAGTGAAAAAGTGTAATGACTCTTTTGGCAGATGTAACACATTGCTGGCTCATGCTTTTTCTGCAGTCTACCAGGACCAGGTGGATTTGATTTAAATCAAGTCGATTTAAATCATGATTTAAATCATTAGTAAAAAGGCTTGATTTAAATCATCTCGATTTAAATCATAATTTTTAAAGAGCAACTGTCATCTCTGTTCCACAGCGGCTCCTCCTCTGACCCGCTGTTGACTCACCAACAGTCCCATTCACTTTAACGGGACAGCTGGTGATGCGGCAGTGACACAACAAGGTGAGGGACATGGTAGGCAGCAGTTGTGTGGATATCTGCTAACAGGTGCTGCCATGATGGATCTGAAATGACAGGTACTCTTTAAATGTAAGGACTCGTTCTTGCTGGTAGTTAATATTATTATTTGCAAACACAATGAAGGTTTCCTATTTAGAATAATAAACTGTCAGGTTAATAAAACAGCAATATCAGAACTGATTTTAGGTTAACAGGTTAATCACACATAGTTGGAGAATTACTCAAATTCTTTTATTTAATTAAAACACTTAGATCCTGGTACAGATACATTTCTCTTCAAACAATCATACAGTTTGTAGTGTACATAGATTTGCAAAACAATGGAATAAAGGAATATTCCTGAAGTTTGTTTTATGATTTATCTCATGGTTACTGTGAAATTGTGTGAATGCATCAATGCAGTGCACGTTATCTCAGCTTGCAGAGCTTGGATTCATTGAATGAGTTTACCAAAAATGTAAATAGTGCAGAATATACAGCCTCATGCTACATAACTAAGCTCCATTTCATGCTGAATAAACTAAATTATTAATGTATCTTAAATAGAAAACTGTCTTTAGATAGATTTTTACTCCAAAAGCATTTTATTAAAATAAATTTGATAAAAATAAAAAAAATCCAATATAAATTAAAACAAATATTTTTTTTTAAAAAAATCATCAATTATTATCCACCCTGACCAGGACACTCAGCAAAAGATAGTAATCAACAAACATTACAGTAAAACTTTAAAATTCTTAATGCCAGCCAGAAAAGGCATGATTATTCTCATTTTGCTTAATAAGCTGAAATGAAAATTCATCTTATCAGGGTTCTTTGTCCCAAGGACTGACACATCACAGCACAGAAGATAACTGTAAAGAATACTTTATTGTGGTGCATACCTTTATTGTGGTGCATGCCTTGTGTTACTCCACCATCCTAGACTTTGCAAGTTGATGCAATTATGTAAATAAATTATCCTTGATTATTAATCCTTATAAAAAATAAAATCTTAAAGTTTACAATGTGGCATAAAACATTTGCCTCCAGAGGTTCTTCTACTCATTGGGATTAGGTGCTAGTTTAGTATGGTTGCTCTTCTTTTGGTTGCTATCAAGCTCCAGGATAAGTTCTGAGCCGTAGTCCAGGCGGCAATCACACCACAAGAGGCTGCTTACTATAGTTTGTGGTCCTGACATTTGACTGATAGTTCTTTTGCTTACTTCTAATAGCTATACATTCCCGCTTCCTGCTTTCTTGTCTGTTTGTTGTCCCCTTCTCTTTTTCCACAATTTTGCAGGCTAAGGACCTGGGTGGGATGAGGGTGACTATGGATTTTGGAACATTCCAAAAAACAGCACAATGTGGCTCAATTAGGCTGACACATATGAAAGTTTGTAAGTAAATTGTGAGAGGGGAATGAAGGAATAAATGAACGAATGAGCCCATCTCTCAATTTTCTGGGGCTATAAACTTTTACCGCGTTTTGGGAAGAAGCATAAGCTGTGCTGAGCCTTGGGGAAGTGGGGATAGAAGTGGAAGCATTTCTGCATGACTGCAGCCGCTTTTCCCAAGTGCAGAAGATCACATCTCAATGTGATGATTCTAGTATAAATTCAAATGTAAAGAACAGCTTTATAGTATTTTTATAGTACAATATTCTAATCACATATGTGACCTTAGCACATATTCCTGGTCAGTACAGAAATGGTGCTTCCAGCCAATGTTTTACATCCACTATTCAGCAGATGTGGCCTAGGTATTCAGATTTTTTTTTCCATTTTTGTTCTTCACATATATCTTCCTTCTTAACATGTATTCTGTCAAGGGAGAGAGAGAGAGAGAGAGAGAGAGAGAGAGAGAGAGAGAGAGAGAGAGAGAGAGAGAGAGAGAGAGAGAGAGAGAGAGAGAGAGAGAGAGAGAGAGAGAAAAAAGGGAAAAAATAGAAGGTTCCAAATTGGGGGGGGGGGAGATGTCTTGATATAACGTTCAGAGATATGGCAGTACTGTTGTCTAAGTCTCATGTGAAAGCATCTTAACCACAAATATCCATGTGCAGTTACTATCCTAATAAAATCAGCAGGACAATATTTAAGTGGAATAAACATGCATAAGAATGTACAATAAATTTCTCACATGACTGCTTAGAAAAGCAAGATTTAATGGAATACCTATCATAAGCTGATGCTAGTGTTACAAAGCAATGTTGCTTGGAAGGCCTTTATATGTCATGGCTTTGAAAAATACTTTCCCCTTTCTGGCACAGCTTTTGTATAGTAGCATTTTTCTTTCTGTTCTAATTCTGAACCAAGTGTTACATGTTAAGGAATATTTGTGATATAAATTAGGTCCACGTCTATGCAGATGAGAAATGGAGAAAAACAAAAAGTTGAAAATGTTAGTCCAATTTTAAAGTACAGTTCTGAGACATAGAATACAGAGTCAGAAAACTGGAACAAATCTTGATCAACTGGCAATCAGCTTGGCAATCAAATATTACATGGTAAGCACATAATAAGTTCAAAGCTGAACCCTTAGACATCTTTAAGCATAAGTTAAAAAGAATTATAAATGTGATATCTAGAGATACATTTCTACTGAAGCAGAACATCTCTAATTGAAGAAAGGGAAAATTGGAAGAGAAAGAGAAAACTGTCAGTTTACATCTACTAAATCTGCATGGAAAAGTGATATAGAACTCCTCTCTATCTTTCAGTCACCAAGTCCAAGGATTCTGATGCTTGGCAGGAAAGAAGGAGAAAGAAAGGCGGTTGGTGCCAGATAGAGAACACAAACAAGAGCAAAGAACAAGAGAGTGAGCATCTTTATGGTGCAGTTAGTTTTATGACCTAATATCAGAGCCAGTCCCACCAGCCCAAATTCTTTAAACTCCCTGAATTCTAATAGGATGCTGTGGTTTTATTAATTATATCCTTGGGATTTTTCTTTACTGGAAAATTTACCACGGACCTCTCAGTGTACAATCATCACATGGTCTTACAACACAATCTACTTAACAACAGAGGTCACATTTTTTAATGGTGGATAGAGTTTTCCTGAATGGCTTTTGAACATATCTCTCCTGGTGCAATATTCTTTGCATCAGCCTTGTTTTTGTAGTGGTCTTTGATTAGTGGGAGCAATGTGCCATTTATTAAAAATGGCTGGAATTTGGCTAATACAACATCTGTCTGATGAGCCATCAACTCTCTTTTTCCAAGCTGCAAGTCTGTGAGTCATGCTAAGAACTATATTTTCTTTAGCTGTGCTTTTCCAAATACATATATTACTGTGTTCGTATGAGAGGCTGCTTCATTACACAAGCCATAATGTCCCACGAGACCTTGGAACAATGCAATGCAAAGCATCTATAATGATCTTGGTCAACATGCAGTTTTCTGACAATAATGTTCTGGGAGAGAAAACTGTTTTCTTCTTAAAAATAAAAATGAAGCTTTTTATTGCTTAGTGAATTAAAAATGTGAGAAGACTGATCAGAATACCGGTGTCATGGTAACTGTGGTACCAAAGAAAAAGACAGACTAGGAATGCACATCCCATTCCATCTCTCCATAAAAAGCAGGACAAGAGAAAATTATCATGCTGTTGATTTGTTTAGCAAGAATCTGCTATTACTTCCACTGAGATTGCAAGCAGACAATCAGGGCTTGGATAGTTACCACCACTTTCACTGTGGTTATTCATCTTTATTTATTTACAACTTTTATCCCACTCTTCAACCAAAAAGCTCCAGAGTGCCTTACATAAAATCAATAACAAACAACAAGACAGTCCCTGCCTTCTCCTTACAATATAAATGATAGGATAGAAATAAGTCAAAAAACCAATGAGAGGCATTTACATAATTTAAGGTTTCCAGGAATCCACTGCATATCTAGACTGTAAAATTACCTTCAGCAACCTGTTCCATCTAGACATATTAGATTACAATCCTATTATTTGTGCTGTCTGGTAGATGATTGGAATTATATTCCAACATATATAAAAGGCCTCAAAGAAGAAAAGGCTGTTGTAAAATGATAAATAAAGGGGTCTGAGAGCACTTTTTCAGACTAATACATTTTATTAAAGGGCATAAGCTTTTTATCTGTTAGTCTGAAAAGATACTATTGATAGCTTCTTAAGTTTGGCTACCATAAATGAACATGGTTCTCCTCCTATGATGTCTGTAAAGTGGTAAAAGTTCCCGAAAGTATTAGCAAGCTAGCAAACAGCACTCTCTGAAAATATTTATAATTATATATCTCCATCTCCATCTGTATTTAATTACACTCTGTCTTCTTTCATATTTGCTTAGAAGCCTATATAGGAAGTATTCAAAGAAATTGAAGTGATCTCACAAATACATAACAAGGATAGTTAGAAAACCAGAAGATCATGAACAGAGATTGAAAAAACTGGAAATGCTTGGCCTTAAGAGAAGATGGAACAGGAATGTGAAATTCATTCATTCCTTCATTCATTAAAAATCCTACCTTTATTACTTTATAAGTAACTGAAGGCAGTGAGTATATATAATACTCCTTCCTCTTCCTGATTCCTCCATAACAACTCTGTGAGATGGGTTGGGTTGAGAGATGGACATCCAGCCAAGTTTTCATTTCTAAAATGGGACTAGAACTCACAGTCTCCTAGTTTCTAGGCCAGCACTTTAACCACTTCAACCATCTAGCTCATATCTTTTTCGCATACTTGAAAGATACTATACAGAGGAAGAACTAGATTATCTTCTAGTCTTTTAGCATGCCAAATATGAAAGAAGGGATTAAGTTTGAATGAATGACTATTAGGAATAACCTGGCAGCAAGCACAGTGCAACAATGGAATTGCTTAACCTGAAAGAAGGTGGGCTGCCTTGGTTGGGTGCATTCAAACAGAAACTAAGCAATAATTTGTCAGGAAAGCTTTGATTTTCATTTCTGCAGTGAGGAACTTGGACTGAATGATCTAAATCAGGGATGTCAAATTTGCAACATCACATGATGTGTCGTGACATATCGGGACTTTTTTTCCATTGCCTGCAATGGGGTGGGTGCGGTTTCGGCATGACACATCCGGCCCATGGGCCGGCAGTTTGACACCCGTGATTTAGATCATCAGCTTGCTGACTCTCGAATTCTGGGAGTTGAAGTCCACATATCCTAAAGTTACTAAAGTTGAGAAACACTCATCTAAATGGTCTCCCAGCTATATGGTTCTTTGAATTAAGAAGCACCCACCAATCTGGAATCAAACACTAAAAATATTCCTTACAAATGCCTGTGTAACATCAGCCTTTTATACCTAAATGAGGGATGTTGAAGCCTCAAAGCAGAGAGAAAATGGGGTGTGCATGGTGGCCCTGCTGTCTGCCCTCTTGCACCCTTATATGTAGTCCCAGTCGCTTGAGCCACATAGATCCACTAGGCAATACTTCAGTTTGTAAAAGAATATAAAGGAGCAATTCACCTTTAAATCCTTCATGACATGGATCCAGGTTATTTGAAGGACCATCTAATTCCACTGGGATTGGCCCATCCCACTCATGCTACAGGTCCTGTCAGCCCCATTATTCTGTCTGGCAGGGTCCAGGAGGAGGCCTTCTCTTCTGTTGCTCCTGCTCTCTGAAACATCTTGTCCTCTGTTGTGAAGTTGGCCTTAACCCTCCTATCCTTTCGTAAGGGTCTAAAGACCTGTCTCTGCCATTTGGCCTGGGGCCCCACTGGCAAAACAGCTCAATGGAGGTGGTTGATTGAGTAACAACTGATTCCACCTCCCCCCATTCCGCCCCTGCCCTCCCCACATGTCCTTGATTTTAATCTTGGTTTTAATTTACTCTTGTTTTACTGTAAATGTATTTTTATGCCATCCAGAGTTACCTTATGGTAAGATGAGCGGCCAACAAATTTTATAAATAAATTCTTCCTGAGAATGGGTAAGTAGAAACTGTTCTCGGGGCCTGTAAGTCAGTGCAACCTATAGACCTGTTCCAGAGTTTAAGAGCAGAGTTTTGTCTTCCTCCCCAAATTTGGTCTTTATGTATTTTTTCAAATAGTTTAATTCATTTCGTTCTTATGTTTTTGAAGTTGTAACAATTTAAAACCATTTGAATTCTACAATCAAAGTGATCTTTAAGATCTTTAAATGATCTAAATGGATTCTAAATGAAACAAGCAAAGTAAGCATGAAGAAATGGAGAATATAGCAGTGTCTTTTTCCTTGTTAAGTCAGCAAATTTGCATCTTTTTGAACAATTGTACTTTCAGAAAATGTATGCATCTTTCTGGCTTTATTAAAAGCAGTCAATTTTGGATCAAAGGTACTATGAATAGAAATGCAAAGCTCCTTGGCTGATTCTAACAAGAGTGAGCCAAAGACTGCGGTTAATGTTTATCCTGAAACACATTGTTGCCAAGATCCAGGGCACTATATGAAATATTAACCTTAACAGATATATTAATATTGCAATGTTTGTTAAGTGAGCAAACGCAACACGTGAAACTGTCAGATTCTTTCTCTCCTCAATTTCATCATTAACATTCATGTTGAGTCTTTTGAAAAGCATGATGCCATCATTTTGTTTATGTCAGCACCTTTTTTGTATTGGTTAGAATGCAATTCTGTATATACCAACCTGGCAGCACGTCTGAGTGAATTAAATGGGCTTTGCTTTGAAGTGAATGGTATAGGATCATAACACTATTTATAATATTTCAATTAAGCTGTTATCTTGGTTGTCTCCAAAGCAACATTATAATGGAATGTGATGTGAGCAAAATTTAATATAAAAAAATCCAGCTGCTTTTTATGCAAATATTCTTCTGGTTTGTAAAAAAATCTGAAAAGTAGCATGTAATGTTGCTTTTGTTTTTCTGGAATTGCACTGGTTTTCTTTACAGAGTTCTATTTTAACATTGTTATTGTAAGACATTTTTACAGTGTTTTGTTGCTAGGCAATCTTGTTTTAATAATTATTTTGCTTTTGTATTATAGATTAGATGTTTGAATGTCTGTTTAGATTTAATATTTTGTATTAACCTACTTATATTGTAATAGCAGCTTTTATTACTGTCATAGACCAGCTATCACAAACATCAATATACATATTCCTACCAGCAACACCCAAAAGTGTATACATTTAAATTGGAATGAGGTGGGGAGAGGGAGGGAAAGATAGGTTTTGCTGTGCAGATGGATGTTATATATGAGAAAGAATAAGGAGGTGCCCTTGAGTCAGTCTTGACACCTGGTGATTGCCTGGGCACGTACCTGTAGTACCTCTTGGCAAGATTTCAGAATTCGTTTGCTATTGTCTCCTTCCAGGTGACTTGTCCAAGGTCACCAAGCTAGCTTCATGCCTAAAGCAGGATTAAAAATCACAGCTTCCCAGTTTCTAGCTTGATACCTTAACCACGTCACCAAAGTGTCTATGAGTTACATTACAGTTGCTAATTGTTAATTGAGAAGGTACCTGTACAACATGGATCTGCATAACATTCTGTCTTCCCCTCTCTTTCCTTTCCACTCTACTTCATCTTATTTAAACCTACATGGCTATTGTATGCATCTGCTGAAGTAAATTGCAACTAACTGACTAGCTCAAGGTTGACTCATCCTTCCATCCTTCTGAGGTCAGTAAAATGAGGACCCAGATTATTGAGGGCAATATACTGACTGTAAACTGCTTAGAGAGGCTGTAAAGCCCTATGAAGAGATATATAAGCCTAAGTGCTATTGTTATTGCTATTGCTAATAAAAGCTCATGCCTTGTAAAGATGTTTGTTAAGATGCTGCCAAGCATCCTTTTAGTGTTTCCCCCCTTTAAATCTGTTTGTGTTATGAAGAACAGAGCTGCATTGTCAGGTTAAAGGGGCCTGTAATGGACTAATACAGGTATTCCTCGAGTTACAAATGTAATGGAGCCTGCCCGTTCCATTTGTAACTCAAGGATTCATAGGCGTGAATCTTGTACCTTGAACATGATTCACTCCCAGCTTTTGCCCACACATTCGCTAATTTAATGCTCGTTAAGTGAAAATGAGGTATCTCAGGGTGGGAAAAGCCATGGTCTAGTGATGGAACAGACCATTTGCTTCAGACTACCCAAGCTCCCCACTGAGATACCTCATGCTCCCTCGTCTGGGATCCCCACAATTGCTCCCCTGCCCAATCCTGCCACACCGGGTTGCTTACCTTGTGAAGATCTATCTCCTCTCCAGCTTCTCTGTTTCTTTCTCTGCTCCCAGCAAGAGCAGAGGGAGGTCTACGAGGCCCAGAACAGATCTCTGGAAGCATGTGGCCACTGTCCACAGCCTCCGTTCTGGGCCTCGGAGGCCTCCCTCTGCTCTGCCGGGAGCAGAGAAAGAATGGACCTCTGGAGGCCCACAGAAGTGTCCCCCAGCCTCCTTTCAGGCGGCAGTGTCCTAGAAAAGGCCTCCAATGTCTGGATCGGACCTCCAGAGGTCTGCAGAAGCAACCCCCAGCCTCCTCCCCAGGTGGCAGCAGCCTGGAAAAGGCCTCTGATGCTCAGATTGGGCCTGCAGAAGTGTGCGGAAGCAACTCCTAACCTCTTTTCTGTGTGGCAGTGGCCCAGAAAAGGTCCTTTTTTAATAAAGATTTTATTGGATTTTTTTCATAAACATATGTTAATTTTTCCAATCAACAAGTTGTCTGGGGGCCCAGAAAAGGTCCTGATGCCCAGATTGGGCCTCCAGAGGTCCACGGAAGCATCCCCCAGCCTCCTTTCCAGGTGGCAGTGGCCCAGAAAATGCCTCCAAGGCTGGAGCAGCCAAGAAAGCGAAGGATCTCAATCTTCACAAGGTGATTATCCAAGGCCTAGTGCCTAGGAGACCTGGGGAGGGAGGAAATAGGCAGGGTAAATGTTGCAGTGCTACTGCAGTCATTCGTAAGGGTGAACGACTGCTGTGGTGTGACAACATTCGTAATTAAGGGACTTTTTCATAAACACTGGGGAATGCTTTGAACGTTCACTAAGGAAACACTTGTAACTCGGGGATTACCTTTCTTCATTCCTTATTAAGTGGGAATTGACACGGTGTGATTTATTTTAAATATATATAAAGTAATGGATGCAATCTTACATACCATTTTAAGTGTTGCCCCCATGTGCTGCTGACCAGACACAAAAATTCCCAAGTATAGGTATTTATGTGTTATGATCTTATGACATTCACCTTGTTCCATCCTCAGATTGCTGCAGAAGCAGACAAAAGCTGTCTTTAGTTGCTCTAATATTAAGATAATTGTTGCCCTCTTCTGTCAAACATTTATTTCATCATAAGGACAATCTACCATGAAGGCAGCCTAGGCACGGCATTCCATTCCTATTTTGGCTTGGGTGAGTGTGAGAAATACTGGATATCTAGCTAGCATAGTTCTGTCCTCATGGAAATGTATAATTCTGTTTTTTTTAACAGTAGAAATCAATAATACTCTGTCAAGTGATTGCTGGTAGGGAGTAAGATAACATGGGATGAGTGGGTGGGGGAGCTCTCTGTTCATCCCTGTTCAAGCTCTCTGTCTGAATAGCTTATTCTTTTGGCATGGAAATACTGATTTTCGATAAGATGTGTTCATGTTAAAAAAAAACCAGATTATTGTCTGCTATGGTAAGTAGCCACAATTCCTTCCATTACAAATCTGTTAGGAAAGGCAGTATTGTGAAAAAATGGAGGGAAAAGAAGAAAGTTTACTATTTCCCTTAAGAGAAAAGTATCCACTCAACTCCACCTTGGTGCCATTTCTTCAGAAAACTACAAAACTCACACAATGTGTTTCCAGGGCTAACTTGCTTGAATTATGTTCAGCTTCTCTACAAAACTGCATTGGGATGCACAAAATAAAAACCAGAAAAAAATGCCAAATTAACAAAATAATTTGGGAGATACATATACGTGTATGTTCCCAAAAGACTGCCAATACATACTTACTCATGAGTAGGTTGATTTCATTAATGATAGGATTGCCACCAGTGGTGGGCTTCGTACCACTTCGGCAGAACCGGTAACTAATTTTTTGTTGGCCAGGCCCAGAATGGACTTCCGGAAGTGGCATCCTCACAGAGAACTGGTTGTTCATATATTTGAATCCCAGCACTGATTGCCACTGAGCAAATATACTTAGAGTCATAAATAAACTTCAAGGACTCATACCATACTGTAGAAAGATAGAGATTAACAAAATTCATCCTTTTTTTTACATTCAGTAAAATCTCCAAAAGCTGCTTCTTTCTTCAAGAATGGAAGAAGTAATTCTAAATATTCTCTATATTAAAGAGGAATAAAAGAGGAACAGAAGAGGGGAAAAAAACTTTTTTCTTTATTAACACAGGACTACCAATCTCCTGAGAAATCATAGCCTTGGGTCAAACCAAACAAATTGTACTGCAGATGATTGACTAAGAGACCACAATTTATTCTTGAGAAAGATAGGTGAGTATTTATTCCGCTGCTTATAATGATGGGTAGGAAGGAAAAGGAAGCTGGGAAATTTACTAGTTATGCTCTGAAATTACTCCACATTAGATACATAAAGTAGAAGTCACGGTTGTCCCACTGCTGAGGGACATAATTTTCTGCCAGCTCAATGACAGAAAGAATGCATATTAACCCAACTGTTAGGAAGTACTGTAAACCACTTGTAACTGTAAACCACTGTAAACCACTTGTATTGAGAGACCCTAACAGTTTGATGTGCTTATAATTCTACATTGTAACAGGTAACATTATAAACAAAACAAAAAAATAAATTGCATTATAGGGATGTGCAAACTAGGCAAAAATTATCAGCTTTTCTTCTCACTATTTACACCTTCAAGACATGCAATTGCCCTGATTCTCTAGAAAATACTTTTGCAAGACCTTGGCATCTGAATGTTCATCCATTGGCTCCTTACTGGGTAACTGATGTGATTATATTCATCATGCAACTCAGATAATGTGTGTGCCCAAAGGACATAGTTTACCAAGCTTTTTGTATCAGTCAAGACAGGTATGAGACAGAGATAATTTTCTGACTAATGCTTTTGTTATGAATACAAATACAATTAGTATTTATTACAAATTGTTTTAGCAGACCTTGCTGCTCTTTCATAAGACATTGAAAACCTGATTTCATGGGGCCTGAGAGCCCAGATGTATGTCTGAGGTCTATCATGCTTGCACAAATAGTTGTTGCTACATTTTTTTTGCAGCTGATATATTACTTATATTTGTGTTATGTAGTTTTTATTTTGTTTTTAAGTATTGTTACTGACCAAAGTAATGAATTGGAGATTGGTGGCCATATGAATTGAATGAATACATAATGCCTACATACATACATCTAATGCAGGCATGTCAAACTGCCGACCTGTGGGCCAGATGCATCATGCCAAAACCGGCAATGGGGAAAAAGTCACGATACATCGTGTGATGTCATGTGACATCACGAGTTTGACATGCCTGATTTAATGGGTGACAATGATAATAATTTCTTAATGGGAATGTTAAACTATATTTAGTTAAAGATGTGAATAGCAATAGCACGTAGACTTATATACCTCTTCACAGTGCTTTACAGCCCACTCTAAGTGGTGTTCAGAGTCAGCATATTGGCTCCAATAATCTGGGTCCTCATTTTACCAATGTTGCAAGGATGGAAGGCTGAGTCAACCTTGAGCCAGTGAGAT
Source organism: Protobothrops mucrosquamatus (assembly GCF_001527695.2). Lineage (NCBI taxonomy): Eukaryota > Metazoa > Chordata > Lepidosauria > Squamata > Viperidae > Protobothrops > Protobothrops mucrosquamatus. The sequence goes on along the minus strand of NW_015386766.1, from coordinate 160,715 downwards.
TCGAACTGCTGGTATCTTTCTAGATCAGGGGTATCAAACTGCTGGTCCGTGGGCCGGACACATCACGACAAAATCATGCCCACCCGATTGCTGGCAATGGGGAAAAAGTTCCGATACATTGCACGACATCACATAACGTCGCGAGTTTGACATGTCTGTTCTAGATGAAGAGCAGGGAATTGGTGGATTACAAATATGTCTGAATTGCAACTGACAGCAATCAATACTGAGGGAACAGAGTTGTAATACAGCCACTGCATTATCTCTTAAGTGCCAGAAATTGCTTATCCCTATTCTAGATCCAGAAAGGATGAACATTTTTCTTTCACTGCAAGTAATAGGTTCAATATTTTAATACAAAAATTCTCATCATAATCAATCTGCAGCACAAAGTCTGCTCTTGATAGATTTTCTTCTTGTATAATATAAAATTGGCAAGGAGAATTCAATCTCACACAAATCCCTACTTATCAACAAATGTAAACAAAAGTTCGGGGTGACAGTCTTTATTTGATTGACTGACTTTGTATGTTGCCTGATTCCCAATTAATCTGGGCAGTTCACAACACATAAAACAGAGAAATATAAGATGTCAAGAATTACAAACTGGATAGGAATGTCGGGTGCAAAGAATCAGGATCATACATTAAGTTCTAGTTAAGATTTATTGCTAAAGCCTACACACAAGAATCTAGTCTACTAACAGTCAGCACTAAACTGGCACTAGATAAGAGTAAATGGAATTCAAGAGGGTTGAACAATGATACTAGAGTCTAGACTGAGTTCTCTCGACACCATCTCCAGACTCTTCTTCCTCTACAAAGAATGAAACCAGAGCTTCTCTCTCCAAAGGCCTGCACAAGGAATCATGTCTTTGTAGCCTTTTTAACAATAGCAGGGTGTGCAACATCTGGATATCAGGGGAGAACCACCCAAGAGGGCAGTTATTTCTACAGAGAAGGCGTGTCTGTGATGTCTTCATAAATGGCTTTGCTTAATTGAAGAAACCTGGAGTGCACCAACCTTGCAAGATCAAATTAGCTGGGCAGATACTGTGGGAGATTGGCAGCCTGTTAAGTAACCATGTCCTATTTAGAGGCTTTGATGGCATTGGAATTTATCCATATTAAAGAAAGTGGGAAACCTGGAGAGTTATGTGAACTGTGTTGAAAACTGGTGTATTTTTCATGCTGGTAAATACTGTAGATTACTGTAGATTCCATTTTTTCATCTAAATCAATTGGAATCTATTTAAATTTCACCAATTTCATTGCATGTAAACAAATTTAAGCTTATGGCATTGTAGTAGAATTCATCCAGACAAATGTATTTACAAACATGTGTTTATTGTCACAGCTTTTATACTGATTATTTAACTAGAATAAAAATATAAATTTTCAGCATAATACTATAATAAATACAATCTGGACTATCTTCCCAATAACACAGTTAAATAAATCCTAAAATTAAATTACAAAATGGAAGAATTGGAAAGGATTTTGGAGATCATATGGCCAACTTCCAGTTGAGTGCAGTAATCCACTAGTCAAGTATTCCTTACAGATACCCAGCCAACATTTGTTCAAACTTCAGCCAATTAGCATCCACCATCTCCTGAAAAAGTCAGTTCTACTTTTGAATAGCAATTGCCATTAGAACATTTTTTGCTGATGTCCAAGTAAAATCCATTTCTTTGTCATTTAAGCCCAAGCAGGCTTTCATGCCTGAGGTGGGACTTGAATGGACTCCCACTTTCTAGCCTAGTGCTTTAACCACTAGACCAAACTTATTTTTAGTTAAAATTATAATTCCTAAACTGGTTCCAGCAACAGCTTAGCACTGGCTGGTTTTGTTTTTTTGGTAGTTTTAATTTTTTTTAGAATTTTTTTTTTAAAGCCTACTCAAGAAAAAATAATAGAACTTAGAAAAATAAGTCTCATCAAGAATGCTTGAAGATCTTTGAGAGAGGCACTGTACTGTTATTATCAGTGAAGAAATGTAAGGTTCTTTCAGAACATACTTAACCTCTGCAAGATGTATTCATATCTACTAAGTGGACAGATACAGGGAGAATAAAGTCATCAAGGTTTTTTTTTCACCATGAATATTTATTACCTTTAATATTTGAAGTTGTGAGTTCTGTATATCAGTTTCTGACAATATGAGCAGATAAGAAATATATTATTCATACCTTATTACAGATTCCCATAGAAATATGTTTTCACCACTATTCAGCATTTGAAAATACATTGGACTGATCACAAAGGTTGTTAGAGGAAAGTAGTAAATTAGTAAATAGTCATCCTTTGTGCATTCCTCAGATTTGGAATGTTTATTACAAATGATGTATAGTGAACTCCATTTTATTTTCCTTCTAAAGCAATCCCTGACTTAACATATCCTAATCCATAATAATAATTTTAAATTTGATTTGTTTTAAATTGATTATTCAATCTAATTATTTTTATTTTGATACTAGTTCAGAATGTCACATTGTTTGTTTAATCCTGAATTATTTAGCAAAAGCTCAGATATTGAACAGCTGTTTATTGTTTTTTGACCTGCAGCATTTGAACAGTAGCAGCCTAAAGACTACAGATTTTGGCAGCTATAAACTATGTACAGCTGAACTGTATTTGCAATTAATTATGTAGGTAGAAAATTGTATCTGCTTGTTTTCAATTCCCATTATCCTTTCACTAGTGCATTCTATTACAACCATCAAGAAAAGCTTCATGAAATCTAAGAAATTAGTAAAATGTTTTCAAAATAAGCTTTAAGATAAAAACGATGTACTGGTTATGCAATAGGAAAGTATAAAACACAAAATCAATTTTATCTTAATATAAATACATATATAAAAAAATTCAGGATAAATCTTTATGAAATGGTTGCTTTTTAGTGGCTGAAATGGTTGCTTTTTAGTGGCTGAAGTTCAGGATCCACTTATATTAGCTCAAATCCAAATTCATACAATTGTATAATAATATATATGCTAATAAATAAATAAATAAAAGTGAACACCAGGGCAAATCCTTAAACTATAAAAAGTTTAATACCGAATTAACAACTGCCAAGCTTTCGTCAGCTTCCAATGCTGACATCATCAGGGCTTAAGAAGTCAGTCCATGGGAGAGTCTTTTATAGATTAAATAGAGCCTGCACACGGCCCCTGGACCTCGTCACTGGTCCTGATTGCGTAAGCTGCGTTCCAACGGTGGTTTTCGCCCCGCCAGCTGTTCCTATCCTGCATTTCCTGTTCGTGTGTATGCCTTCGCACATCTCATTTCCACTCGGGCCGGGGGTAGATGGAATGTTCTCCCCTCCTGCCCTCTTCAGCCATGTCCCCCTCCTACCCCCTGCAGCAACTGAACCCACCAGCCTCGGGGTGCCTGTTCCCATCTCTGGAGCCCAGCTGGTCCCAGCCACCTCACTGCCGTTCCTATAGGCGCTTCCCCCCTTTTTTCTCTGACCGTATCTCCCGTATCTCTTGTATCCCTCAGCAATCCACCCTTGCCATCCTTCTGCTTGCCCCACCTGGGCTGTCTAGGCTCATTGTCTCCCTTCGTCTCTTCCTTCCCTTCGCCGGCCCCCTTCCCCTCGCCCCTGTGTCCACCCCCTCTACCAATGTTATCCTGTCTGGATCTTTCCTTCCCCCCTTCCTGTCTGCCGTTCCCAGCTCGGTCGCCAGCACCCCGGGGGTTGCTCCGTATTTTCCGTTGGCTCGAACACACTGGAGCCACAGGGTGGGGTGGTTGGGTCACTACTGCAGGGCGGCTCGGCGAGGTCCTCCTCTCCTTCCTCGTGCGCAATCGTGCGGGGTGGGGTGGTCGGGTCGCTGCTGCGGGGCGGCTCGGCGAGGTCATCCTCTCCTTCCTCGTGCGCGATCTGGTAACCATCATTCTGGGGCCCCTTTCCTCCCTGTCGGCCTCCATCCTATCATCCCCGCACGGTATGGTCCCAGCCGGCCCATTGCACATGCCCCCCGCACAGGTGTCACCGGGTCCCGCCGAGGGTGTTCGGCGGCTCAATTCCGCTGTCATTATCTCATTAGGGACTTCTTAAGCCCTGATGATGTCAGCAGTGGAAGCTGACAAAAGCTTGGCGGTTGTTAATTCGGTATTAAACTTTTTATAGTTTAAGGATTTGCCCTGGTGTTCACTTTTATTTATTTATTTATTAGCATGGATATACCCAGGGATCGTATTTTTAGTGTTATTATTAACAAATAATATATATATAACTCAAAAGAGAGTATAATCCATCCTGTTACATTTGGAGTCTAATACATTCTTTTTACTCATTAATGACAGATTCATTTCTTTCAGTGTTATCTTTCCTTCATTATATCTATCAGGTCTCTGTGTTATGTATCACAAGTACTGGTTACCCTGTGTGAAAGACAATATTAGGCCAAATAGACCTAACAAAGTCATCTTTTTGCATATAGAACCTACATGCTTTGGAAATATTTGAAGGCAACTTGAACCTAGTGGAGTCTATTTCTAGATTTTCTATAAAAAGAAATGAATTAATACATGTGATAATAATGAAAAAAACTCCAATGCAAGATGAATGCCTGTGGTCCTGAAAGAGATTGCAGTGAAAAATAGGAGTCTAATCCATTTAATTGGGAAGAAGCCACTGGAAGTAATAACAGTGGTGAAATTTGATCATTTAATAACTTGGCACGAGAGGGTCCCTATCCTTTTGGTGAAATGGTAATGGCTGGAAATAACAATGTGAATATTAATTTCACTCTATTTTTCTGTTAATAGAGCAGGTTTAATTAATGAATGTTGGGCCTTTGAAATTGATGAGGTCAGGAAATACACACCATAAGGTTTTCTGGAACTCTACTGTTGTAGGGTGTAATAACAGTATCTTAAAAGCCTGGTTGAGTTTTTTTCTGTTTTTCTTATATCTAAGAGAATCAAGGTAGAGTAGTTTTGAGCTTGTTTCTCAGTGTCTCATTTTTATCACAGGTGACCTGATGTTTATTGAATTGCTATTGCATTCATTCTTCAAGTATTTCTCTACACTAGAAATGTTCTGTTCTACAGTCTGCTTATGCAACAAATCTAATGGTTATATCTTATTGTTCAGCTGCTGTTTTCCCACAATCTTTATTTTACCAGTTTCTACATCATCATCACGGAAAGCCTGTGGGCAAGCATAAATCAGCATTATCTGATCTAGTTTGGCATTGTTTTTAAGCATAGTAAATGATAATGAGGTTGCAGAGAAAATCTAAAGCAAGTATTCCATAGGTACGTATATTATGACTAAACTTTTTTGATTATTCCAATTTAAGATTGTGGTATATAGCATAGAATGAAAGTTGAAATATAGTGAAATTGCTTTATATCTTCTGCATGTTAAGGTCTGGGATTAAATTTTACTCAGAAGTCATTGACACCGCCTCTCCGTATTTGCCAGATACTACATTTAATCCACATAATCCACTTAATAATTCTATATTAATACGAGAAACCTCTACTTATGTACCAGATACATTGCATGTGACTTTCATCTGATCCAGCAGTGTCTTCTCAGGAACCTTGGCCTTTATAGAAAAATAAAGTTATCCTTTTCTATTAGCAGCTTGTATCAGGTAACAGCTAGAACTGTGCTTGTTTTTAATCACAAAACAATTTGAATCAGAAGTTTTAAACATTCTTTGAAATAGCTACATTTTCTTTTAGGCTTCTGCATGAGCCTGAAAAAAAGTGTCATAGTAAAATATAGCTGCATTAATGATTCAACTCATTGAAGAAACCCATTTTTTAGGCTTTCATGAAAACCTTGGAAATGATGCAGGGGCTTTAAAGAGGTTCTGCACTTTCTTGTGAATATTCTTCAAAGCACGATTAGCCTGAAAATAGTTTTTCTATGTGCTTTAGCCACAAGGAAGACTGTTTTAAAAATGAATTGCTGCTAAAATATTTTGAGAGAGAGAACTACTTCATATATGAACATTTTGAACTCTCAATATCCTTTCTGAATCATTTTGGATCTTCCTTCTTCCCACATTGAATAAAGCTTCTATATTGGTATCAATACATAACTCATTGAAGCCTAATATCCTTGCACCAGAATTTTAGGGGAAAAGGAATGCATTTTTCATTATATTTGTTAATTGTAAATACAATAATGTATAAATGAACGAGTGTGCTTGTATTAGTCTGTATGTGCATAATCACACGGGACACATGCTAGCAATTGAGTTCTAGCCAAATTTAGATGTTACATGTGGCTTCCAATAAGCTTTTTCTAATGCAGTCTGACCTTTTGGGTGAAATAAGTAGCAAATCTAATGTAACAGTTTTTGTTGCAGGATTGTAGTTAGGAGCCTTCTGTTAGAAAATTTGTGTTATTTTCATTTGTTTTACAATTATTAATGAATGTTGTACTCCACTGACTTGAACTTTTTATAAAACCAACAAAACGAAGTCCTACTTTTTAATCTTGTCATGAAATGTAATATTTAGTAAAACTTCTAAATGCTAATTCCTGCATACAAAAATCCTGCAATTCTCTATTACAGATCTGTATCTGAAATGCAGGATGAGTCTGCACATCATTATAAAATTGCACCAAATGGGATAGTATATTCATACTTAAATACTACACTGATATTTTAACTTTTGTATAGCTGTTTTAATGTGCCCTTGGAGCAAATATTAGTTAATTTGTTCCAGTTTTCTGAAATACATTCTATAATAATAATAATAATAATAATAATAATAATAATAATAATAATAATAATAATAATAATAATAATAATAATAATAATAATAATAATAATAAAGTTGGAAGGTACCTTGGAGGTCATCGAGTCCAACCCCCTGCTCAGGCAGGAAACCTTATACCATTTCGGACAAATGGCTGTCCAGTCTCTTCTTAAAAACCTCCAGTGTTGGAGCATTCACTGCTTCTGGAGGCAGGTTGTTCTATTGATTAATTGTTCTAACTGTCAGGAAGTTTCTCCTTAGTCCTAGGTTGCTTCTTCCTTGATTAGTTTCCATCCGTTGCTTCTTGTCCTGCCTTCAGGCGCCTTGGAGAATAGCTTGACTCCCTCTTCTTTCTGGCAGCTCCTGAGATATTGGAACACTGCTATCATGTCCCCCCTCGTCCTTCTCTTCATTAAACTAGACATACCCAATTCCACAACCGTTCCTTAAAAATATTGTGCAATTTTACATAAAAGTAAATAAATTTACTTTTATATATACAAATACATACATATGTATTCTGTATATAACTTTTCTTAAAGTACATTTTTATGAAACTGTCCCAAATATAATACAGTTTAGGAGAAGTCTATATTTAGGAAAGTACAAACTTTTTGAATTTCATGAATTATGTATCCATCCATTGCATGACAAGCAGTGTTTGGCATAGCATTCCAGTGCCTTTCAGAGTGAAACTCTGGGTTTATTTTAGTTTCCTACAAATGTCTGTCATGTTACTTGAATAAAATGGGAGATTCAGATTGTTTAGATGCCTAGAAAATGCCTCCATCCTTACATGGCTAGAAACTCACATCATTTTACTTTATTGTGGAAGAGCAATAACTGAAGTGGCAATAGCAGCGAAGACTTAGATGTTAGCATCTCCTATTTTTCCCCCAAAATAGATTAATATCTTTCATGTTTACTCCAAAAAGTAAAAATGTTACCACTTTAAATTTCTCATCTATCTGATTGGTGCTTTACAGCAATATGTCAGATATAGTCATTTTCCTCTTACTGAATTTATTCCAAAAATCCAATATTGCCAGATAGATAGGTACTGTAAACATCTCTAGCTTCCCAAGTACCATAATGACCTCTTAGATTGTCTAAGTTATCACATGATTTCAACTAGAAAAGCCAACATATAGAGTGGTTCATTGACATCATATGCTTTAGCCATTGATGGATTGCCCTTTGCTTTTGATTGAATGCCTTTTCCTTTTATTTTGAGTTCCATGGTGACATCTTGTAACATATCGAGTGTTCTGCAGCATATGTTTAATCACATCTTATATACAGATAGATACTTTCAATGAGTATATAAAGGCATCTATAAAAATAAAGATTATAAAAATAATTGCTGTACTATGCAGCAATAATACCTTACCATGCCATTTGTTTCCCTAACCTGTTGCTTCTGACTTCTGAAAGTAATTTTAGTCTGTGTTACTTATTTATTTAAACTTTTGAATCCAACTTTGCCTACTTCAGAAGCACACATTTCATCATTTTAATCCAATATTAAAGAACCCATCCCTTTCAGAGATATTTCTGTACCTAAACAAAGAAATAGAATGGCCATGGGTAGGAAAAAAAAGCATTGTGATTTCTCCCTAATTCTGACTCCCTACGTTCTCTTCTTGCCTGCCCTTGCCAGCTGGCAGGTAAGTGGCTGCTGCTGGGTGAGGAAAGGCGTGAAGGATTTTGAGATGGCTGGGATACTATCACAGGACATTGCAAATGAAGATCACATGACTGCAGCAACATCCATTAGCACCAAAGCAGACATAACTTTCCCTGGGGTGCATGGGGCACACATTTTATAGGTGGGTCCATTTGATGTACTTAGGTTCAAAAAATGTTACCCTGGGATGGACCATTTTACCCAGTTAAAAATAACGACAACGAGAGTTTTAATAGATGTTGATTAAATTAGAGGGTGGAATCTCAGCTATTTACTATATATAATTGATTGAATAATGTAAGAATATGTTGGTCTGAGTGCAAAGAAATAATACATTATAAAATTGAGAAACATATTCACATTGTAGCTATTAAGTGGATGTAAAATAAAATATCTGCAACTTGATAGTGTATCAGTCTGCAACCAGTTGCATTTCATATTCAATTTGACTTTTAGGATGCTATCCTATTGCTTAAAACAAGGTTATTTCCAGGTCATCTCAAACACTAAAGAGAAATAGTGGAGAAAGAATTTTTGAGGATGGCAACATGAAGAGATTTCAGCAGCTGCAGTGTCAAAACAAGGCTTACTTTATTATTGCCTTAATAAAGGCTATTGAGCCCTGCGTACATAGTCTTTGCCTGGAGCTTCAGACTGTGTACAAGGAACATCCGATTTCCTCTTTGAAAGATCTGTTTGACTAATCTTGCCAAATCACTGGCCCATTTTTCCCATTATTTTTGTTGCTGTGACTTTTCACTGTATAGTCAACAAAATGGCTCATTACCTTAAATAACATAAAATAGCAACAACTAGATGGGTAGAGGACAAAATTCTATGTAGCACGGAACAACTTTGATGCCTATTGTGTCTGTGAAATGAAACTGACAGGACTTTCTGAAGGGCTGGAATAATGGATATGAAAGCTCTTTATACAATTATATTTCAGCGTCACTCAGTCCTGCATTTTGAAGTGGGGATTGGAAAGGAGCAGTTTTATTTATTTATTAAAGTCAATTATACGTATAAACTGGCTTTGTGCTTTTCTAACATGTACAGTATAAGCTGACGACCAGTGACTGGATTCCAAAGACTATGCTTTGTATAAAAGAAAATGGACTCTGTGCTATTTTTTACATTCAATTTGTGCTACTTTATGCTTTATACTGCTTTATACTTTATGCTACTTTAGAGGAAATATTTATATATATTACACATACATGAAAAAACAATCCCTATCTATACATTTAGCTTTGTTTTCATCATTTATTTGGGAAAAATGTCTTTAAAGCGGATATGCATGTAAATTAATCTTAATTTTAGATAAACTCATATGTTTAAGAAGTAAAAAAGTAGAGGTAAGGCATAATATTATTAACCATTACTTTCTATACATTGTATGGCTAATTATATAGTGCAGCTTCAACAGGGATAGCCTGTTCAATAAATTCAGATACAGGCTAATAGTAGTTGTTGAAGTAATAAATCCTAAAAAAATATTTATCTTAGAATCTCTGTGTTCAACTTTTTGTTAGCTTGGGTATTATAAGGTCTGTCTTTCGATTACTTTATTATTCTGATATATAATTATTATGCAAAATTCTGGAAGTATGTATTTTAAAGCTGCAAATACTTCTGCTTCTTATCACAAAGCAATAACTCTCCAAATACCAAAATCAGTCAACTCCATGCCTTTGCAATGAAACAGATACTTGACACCATTACTGAGAGAGACTTCCATGCATTTATCAAGGTCTTAAAGATGCATGCATAAATAATGTAATGCCAGAATTAGCCTTCATTGTGCCAATGAAGAGCAGTGAATCATTTCTTTTTTTCACTATACTTGGTTAAAAATGTATTTATAACTGAAAAAAGAAAAAAAAGCAGGTGTGTAAAGACTATTTGCTTGTAGTAGAGGATTCCAAAGCCATATTTTATACCTCCTCACCCCAAAAAATCCCTTCTTCCAGCAGATAGTAGCATTAAATTTGGAGTGGTGTTTGGAAAACTTCCAACATTAGGTAGGAACTGAATAAAATGTGAACTGAAATCAAATCAAATCAATATGAACAGCCCCACATAACTTACTAGAGTTTGGAGGAAGAGAACTGGATCCAAGACTTTGGAGGTCATCAGCACTGAAGTCTCACATATACTCCCCCCCATACACATACATTCTTAATGCATATATTAGTTTACTGCCTATGTAAGTATTGTCTAGAGCAGGGGTAGGCAACCTTGGCTCTTTTATGACTCGTGGACTTCAACTCCCAGAATTCCTGAACCAGCATGGCTGGCTCAGGAATTCTGGGAGTTGAAGTCCACGAGTCATAAAAGAGCCAAGGTTGCCTACCCCTGGTCTAGAGCAACAGCATCCACCTGATAAGGGAAACAATTTCCTGAATTAGGTGTGGCTTTTATTGACCATTTGTGCTAAAACAGAAATCTATCTTGGCTTAAACTTTTAAATACATGTTTTCTTAGAAGTTTTGTTCCCTTTTATTAAGGTAATGACAAAAACTTTTGTTTCCAGTATGGAAGATGATAGTTTGGGTTTCTAGACTTCTCTGTATTGGATGTTTTTCTTTTTCTGTAGTTTGAAACTGAATAAGGTATCTATCATGAAAAGGAACATTATATATAAAATAGAAGTTAATTTTAGAGTCTGAAGATTAATTGAGGTAGAAAATTGGACAATTGAGAATACAAATTCTCTCTCCAGATTGGTGACTAAAAAAAGTTTAATTTCAGAGAACTGATGCAAATTAATTATTTGAGGAGAGTGTAAAAGTTAACTATCAAGGAAAGGACATATAAAGGATTCACTAAAGCCATTTTAATTTTTCAGTCCCTACATATACCCTCTTGAACATTAGCACTGATATTTAATTAACAACAATAGTTTTATATGTACATGATATCATTAAAACTTTAATAAATAAAACAAGATGTTTTTCAGTATGTGCATAAATGGATTTTGAATCCTTTGGGCAATAAGGCAGAAAAGATTTTGGGGTTTTTTTCTGTTTAAACCTTCAGTAATCAAAACTAACAGAGTAGATGAATTGGCAAACCATCCCTTTTGAGGAGTGATTGTTCTACATCGTTCATTCCACCCTGTTTTGAAAGGCCATTAAAGTCACAAAACATTTTTCAACTGACCTCAACAGACAGAAGATCCATTGCCATAGATGTCACTTTCATGGCTCCTTTATAAAGGAATATATGCTGAAATCCTGAATTAATATACCCACTGAAATAGAGTGAGAGGAAAGATAGGTAGGATCTATAAGTAGATGCTGGGATGATTTTTAGTACAACAGCAAGGGTTTATGACTCAAATAGTTTAAGAATGAGAATTATAAGGTTTATTTATTTTGTTAATTACACTGTTACACTCTTGGAAATATATCTATACACCAAATAAATACCACTATTCACTGGACTAATTCAGGAAACTACAATAATAAGAAAATTACATTAAATTACCTCATAATTATCTTAATATTTTTTTGTTTTTAGTTTTTTCTCTGTTTTTTCCAAACAGATATAAGTTAAATAGCTGAAAAGGTCAAGGGAGCTGTACTATAGCTTCTAAATTATAGCAATGTAAGCTATATCACTAAAATGATGATATATGATTCATTTTTCACTTCAACTTCTATTATGTTATGCTCAATCTTTCTTTTTCCTCGTATTTAGGGAAAATCTGATTTTATTTAGTCCAGATATCCCTGGCTTTATGATTGGCTTCTGATATTTTTATTAATTATAATTTAATTTTCTATTGAATAATTTGGCTCCAATTTTATTTAATAGTTTCTTAAGATAGATTTATAGATTTATGGATCTATACTGATAGATTTACGGATCTCTCATGGGCACACTTATTGTACTGGTAATAAACTGACTGACTGGCTTTGCAACAGTCTACAATTCTTCTTATGATTTGTTTGTGTGTAGAACTGGATGCAGTATTCTAAGCACAGTTAAATGCACAAGTACAATGGAACTGTTGTCTCTCAGGATTTGAACCCAGTGCTTCTCTTAACCCCTTTCTGCTGCTTTTTAGTTGCTTCTTTGTGTCTATTAGTACTTCCATTTAGAAAAAAAGAGTCTATAAATAAGTTCAGAAAATTTATTTGTTTGTTTGTTTGTTTGTGCCAGTCTTGACTCTAGCAACTATAAAGGCCCGTCCAGGCAGTTTTCTTAGCACATTTTCAGAAGTGGTTTGCTACTACCTCCTCTCTATGGCTCAGAGGGAATGACAGGTCCCAAGTCACCTAGCTGGCTTTGAGGACTAGAGCTCACACTCACCCTTTTCTAGTCCAATGGCTTTAAGCTCTGCACACAACTGTCTATTTCTGAATTTGAATTACTTTCACAAGATGGTAAAGGCTAATAATCTTTCTAAAATTCTACATTATTTTTCTCCAACAAAATAAACTTATTTTCGCCCTCTGAGGTATCTCTCAAAATTATCATTCTGCTCTTTTAAGGCTACATTAATCACTTTATAAGGATTTCATAATGTCGGATCACAAGAAGAGGTGTGACCTATTCATTTGCATTTGCATAAAATAAAATAATTCTGAAATTTCACAGTTTAATTAGATTGCCCTTTTAAACTCCCTGTGCAAGTCCAATGCTCAGAGATACGCTGAAAATTAATGTTCATCAGCATGCAGCCATATTCACCAATCTCAGAGAGTCAACCTTCAGTCTAGACACCATTCTACTCCTTTTTTCCCCTATGTGTGATCATATGTTGTGTTATTTTTCTAAAAGAAAGTTAGAGAGATAATGCATTAAACTGCAGAAACTGAGTATAATTCAAGATACTTCTTAGTGCCACAAGTTCTACAATGTTTGAGCAGCTGGAAGTTGAAACCTGGAGACTGCATTGTGCCAAGTAAACAGAGTTAATTAATTAATATGTTTATTTTTGATATTATTTGTTGTTATAGTATATTGTACATTGTTAAAAAATATGCATTATGAGCTCTGGATCCATATTTTTAAGAAGCTATTCAAATGTTTATTTCTCAGAGTAACATATAAATTGGAATAAAGTTCTGTGTTCTTTTGTCTCTTTAATCACCAGCATTCTGACACACTATATTATCTCTCGAAAGCCACTGAAATATTAGAACAGCTAATGTTCTTTCTTTGTTTTTATTATCTGAATTTCTTTATAAATCACTTTCTGCTTCCAGGTACTAAATGTGTTTTAATAGCAAGGGTTTACCATGTTGAATCATTTATACACTTTTCTAACATACCTATAGACGATGCTTTTTTTTCCCTTTCCATGACAATTACATTTCTTGAAATACAATGTACAAAGAGTCTTGAGTGACCATCTCTCTCTTTCTTTAAAAGCTACTTTATGAAACTTCTGGGCAGATGTATATTGAGATTAATTAAGTATCTATAAAGCAATGGGGAACTGCAGAGTTCTGAAAAAGGAAAAGGAAGCATTAATGTCTGAGAAGAATATAATCATGCCTCCAGGGTACCTGGAGGACTCACTTACTGAGTAGGAAGTCTTGTGCACTTCCCAGTGTAACCCTGTCAGCTGCTAACATGTCCTCGCCACACCTCAATGTCTCTATTGTGAGTGATTAGCAGCAGAAGACCTCCCTCTGCATTTATTTTTAGGCTACTCAGTTTCTTGCTAGCAGCTATGTTATGACTGTGACTACTGCCAGAGGGGGAAAAGCCTCATTATTCTCTTCTCTTTCTCACACTATAGAGATCGACCAACAGAATTAGCCTATTAAAATGCACTTATGGTCTGAAAAGGGTTCTGTTTATTTTCAGTCTTCTCATATCCTGGATTCAGCATTATTTTGTTATGACTACTCATTTCCCCCCTACATTTTACGTCCTGAAGTCCTTCAGAGCCTGCAAAATGAAATAAATGTGAACTCATTTCATTTCTTTTTTATCCCTTGCAAATAATGAACACAAGACTTATTACACTTCAGTTGAGAAGTTTAATTTGTACTACTTGTTTTAATTTAAATCTGTTTTACCATTTACACTGGATTGTTCAGACTAAATTCTAAGGAAAGTGGACATTATACCTTCCTTAAACATGAGAGAATGAGAACTGACATAAAATGGCTTGTTACTTATATTCAGATATTTAGTTCAACTCTCTTGTTTACTGGATCTTATTTTTATAGTACCATGGCATTCAATGGGACAACAATGTTAAAATAAATGTGATGGTGATCCACACACAGAGAATTTTAACACATTTGATGTTGAAATCATGAAATTCTTTTGAAACAACTTTGAGAACAAACACTGTTGGATAAAAATAATTTATTAATTGGCTTAAATCCAGATGATTGGAGATAGTGAACATTCACCTTCCTCCTTTAGAATACTTGTAATGCAATGCCAAGCATTTAGAACAGATTGAAGGATATAAAGCAGGGAGGACCAAAAAGGCTTGCCAGAGAATCTAAGAGATTCACTTATTCTAAGTCCGCTTTGGGAGAGTTGTGCCTCTGATGTGTTTTTTTAATGGATTTATTTTTTTCTCTGATCTCTGACCTTACATTCTAAGAACTGTAGAAATATTGCAGATGCACTCTTCAGTATTTCAAGAGGAAAATACCTAGTCTGACTTTGTTAAGATCAGACACAGGCAGAGGGAATTCTCGGCCAGTATCTAGTCTAAGGTACATTTTGTTCACCTTGCTCATACTCTAAAATGTTTTCACCAGAACCATATGCATGGACGAAATAGATCAACCTGTTCCATTTTGTTGTATCGAACTGGTCCACATCTAAGCATACTTTTAAAAATGAAGAATTCTAACAAAATATTGCAATTTATTGAGATGGGACAATACTGTGAAAAACAGAACAAACCAAGTTTACTTAGAAAAATACAATCTGAAGAAGTGAAAACAAAATAAATTATGTTGGGAAGATGATAGGAAATCCAAGAAAGGCTGTAGCAAAAAAATATTTCCAAAGAGATAGAAGGGGCTTAGAATTAGAGAATGGCAGGAAACTGAAACAATTGCCTCTTTTTAATTAAGCCTAAAGCAAGGCATAGGATTTTGGCGTTGTATTCCCATCTTAGTTAAACATAGACATATCTGTCCCTTTGATTTAGGGCAGGGGTGTCAAACTGCTGGCCCATGGGCCGGATGCGTCATGCCGAAACTGCGCCCATCCCATTGACAGCAATGGAAAAAAAATTGTGATACATCGTGACACATCACATGATGTTGCGAGTTTGACACCCCTGATTTAGGGCATTCAAATTCAAAGTATTTGCCCTATTTATGAAGATCTTTGCAGACTATGGTAAAAACAAGCTAAATTTTTACAGACACACACTTGCATATTCAAAAGGTACAGATGTTCCCAGCATGTAAGGTCCTGTTTGTCTGCTAAATAGTTGTTAAAGATGAAACACTTCTCAGAAAAGAAATGACAGTACCCATTTAGTGTGGTTAAATACCTGAACATGTAATATAGATTTTAGAAATAAGTATTTGAAATCCTCTATTTGATGAAGAAATTGTTTTTACTATAATCATATTTCTGCCTAACACTCCCATTTGCCAAAAATAATTACAAAAAAAGAAAGAATAATTTCATCCAACAGTAGTTTCAGATAAGAAGGTGAAGCCTCCACCATCACACCCTAAATGAAATTATTTCAAATAATATGAAAAATTATATGATTAACTTTTAGATCATACTCTCCATTAGTAGAAAATAGGCAGGCAAACAAGGGATTACTTATTTGAATTTTGTACTGCAATTGAAGGCTTCTCCATTGAGATGCAAGAATTTTGTTACATCATGGAGGAGCATGCAAAGTGCCTCAGAACACTTGGTTTAACCTTTCATAATAGTACCTAACAAAATGAGACTAATTTTGAAAAAAAAAGCTAAACTTTGTCATGCCTACTGTATCTAGTACTTGGATTCAAGACCATTCAGAAATTGTAGGGCTATAGAGCAAGCCTGGAAAATATGTTTATGAAATCACTAGAAGTCAAGCTTGACTTGAGGGAGTTTTCATTTTACAGCATCATTAATTATTTTCCTTAATTTCCATTAATTAATTTTTCTTTATTAATTAGCAAGTCTTGAAGCAGATTTTAGTCAATGATCTGTCGATTTGCAGAAAGAAGCAATTCATTATTCCATTTACCTTTGAATTTCCTCAAGTAGCATGCATTTTTTAAAAAAATCAACATTTTTAACGTTTTTAACTCTATGCCTTTGTCAAATCAATGCACTTAATAACTTCTTTCTATACTAGGTGCATATTATTTTTTTATAACTATAATTTTAGTATATAGACAATGCGTAGGCATCTATTCCGGAGTATTATTAGCTATATGATCACATTAACTCAACAATTCTATAGTTCTTTCACCTTTTTTATTTTTGTCAGCACTTATTATTTAAGCAATTTATGCAATAAACTTTATACTTTATACCAACAACTAATACTTAGATGCAGATCATTTCTGAAATGCAAGTATCTTAGTATCAGTCAATGTTTCATTTGAATCTAATTTTATGAAACAGTGCTGAAGAATCTCAACAATATTTGGATAGGAATGGTACATCGATTCTTGCCTTTCTTGATCTCTCAGTAGCTTTTGATCCCATCAGCTATGGCATTCTTCTGAACTGACACAAGTGGGGGGGGGGTACCATTTTGCTCTATTCTTTTCTTCTGCCAAATTCAACAAGGGTTCATCATGGAACTACTGGAAGTCAATGTCACCTATCAACACGGGATCAAATATAATTATGCTAATTAAATATACATCAAATATACATCTTTCTATCATCATCATCATCATCATCATCATCATCATCATCATCATCATCATCTCTGATCCTGGCTGACCAAGTGAAGTTTTCAGGATACTTCCTAGTATCTAGAGATAGTGGAGGGTTTTTTTGGGTGGGTGGGTTTCATCTCAATCCTAGCATGAGTGAATGGCTAAAGATTTTACAGTTCCCTGAATATGCAGGGTTTTTTTTTTAATCTTTGACTATGAATAGGGTAGCATTTCACAGTGCTTGCCTTTTGGAGCAGCATTTTCCTGAGATTCAGATAGTCACAGATCTGTTAGCCTGTAAAAAGGGATTACAAATCTATCACTTTTATCTGGGGTTGGAGCCAGATTGTTAGGCTAGCCCAAACTTTGTGATTTGAAAGAGAAATGTTGCTTTTATTGTATCATTTTTGTTACAGGTTTTTCAAATTTTGTTGCTGAGTTTCTTATCTTGGTTTTTAGTGTATTGTAGATTCCCAGAGTATGAGAACAAAATTGGTGGCTATATAAATTATATGAATAAATAATTTTAAAGAATGAACAAACTTCTGTTAGTATGTTATTTTGTTAGGTATGTTTGCATTAAAATGTGAGATAAACAATAAATAAATAAATAAATAAAATAAACAAAAAACTTCAAAATTCAACCTAGTAACAATTTCATTTAGCTGTGTATTTGGTATATTGTATTAGTCATATATTAATATATCAGAGCTTTGCATTATTCTGGGCAAACATATGTAAGAATCACAGCAATTCCTATATTTAGAAACATATACAGTTTATAGAATATGAATTGGTATTTGTATCAGTTGGTATCAGAATTGGTATCTGTTAACTAGATAGAAGCATAATTTGATAAACATGAATTCAAATCCATATTATAGAAATGCCACTTTCAGCTATATCACACTTTTCTCTTAATCGGCAATAACATTTTAAATGCTCTGGAGAGCTAGCCTGCTATTAAATAACTGCTTAGTATGGGAAAGTCAGCTGTGGAGCTGGAGTAACAATGTGGACCACAATTTTAAACCAGTATGACAGCAAATATAATTGGACAAATATTTAAAAACAAGTATAATGTAAACAAAAGGTTTAGGAAAATGCAAACAAAATAAAAACTAGGGACATTTAAACAAAAAAAACCTTTATAAACTCCTATACATACTCCTATGAATAAAGTATTCATGCAAGCAAAAGTAATATGACAAGTAATGGCAAGAAAATTTTTAACTATGAATCAAATAAACTATCTATCATCTATCTATCTATCTATCTATCTATCTATCTATCTATCTATCTATCTATCTATCTATCTATCTATCTATCATCTATAATCTCTCTCTCTTGCTATATCTTAGTAATGATAGGTTCTTAAAACTATATTATAGTAATTCTCTTTAAAGCAGTTGCCACTATTTTATAAGAAAGCAGATGGATCAATAATTCTGACGTATCTCCATATATACCATACATCCCTGAGAAATACAGTTGAGGAGGAATGACTCAGAATCTTCTACAGAACATCTGGATTTATGTATGTAAGAATTTGATTAGATATTCACATTGCCAGAGAGTGGCTAATCACATTAGAGGTCAAAGTCCTAATGAGAAGAGAAACTTGAGATTTGGTACATGATTGAAGGATAAAATACAAGGAAAGGTCTTTCTTGATCAAATGATGGTTAGTAGCTGATGCTTGGGTGTTGTCATACCATAATTCCTAAAAGTGAAGACTGAAATATTATATAAGTCTAAGTGCTATTGCTATTTGTATACCAGCTTTGCATCTTCTCTTACTGTCATAGCTTTTTTATATGGCCTCTGCTTCTTGACCCAGGATTGTTTTGGAAGCTTGCATTATATTGAAATTCTGCCTCATGCTTGTCTCTATTGGAAACCTATTTTTGTTCTATGGCCTAATTTTTGACCCTGCTTATAATTGACTTTGAATGCTTTGCTCAGTCTGTAGCCTCTTGACCTAGCTTACTGCTAACTTGTGGTTCTGTGGTTTTGTAATCCTTACACAACAGGAGTAGAACACCTTGTTTCATCAGTAATAAAAATCTAATTGCTCAGATACAAGGGTTAAAGTACATATAGTAAATGGTATGCTTTTATGCAGTGCATCAAACACAAAATATGTGCATTACAATTGTTATACAGCTTTCATTAAATTAGACACATTTTATTATCTAATTTACAAATAAATGTATTTTCCTCCAATCAAGTCAATCCTTGACAGAACTCTCTTAACAGTAAAAGTATACGAATCATACATTTTCTAGAAACTCACTGAGACTTTTAATGAGACAATTTCAATCTTAGACACTTTAAAATATACGAACTTTGTTGCCATTCAAGGAGACAACCCAACCTACCAATTTTCAAGGATTTTTATTTTACTCCATCTCATCAGAATTCTTTTTTCTAGCCTTGAAGGCCAAAAGTGATTTTCAAAATAAGTCTCACACATTCACACATTAATCAGTAATAAATTAATGGTACATTGAATTATGTGCACTGTGGTGTTATAAGAACAAATTTCCATTATTTTTCAGAGATATTATTGCTTCTACTTACATATCCCTTTAAGCATATATAATTGATAGAGTAGAATTGTCCTTATGGATAGGCATTTAATAATGTTGGCACATAAGGAATTGTGAGGTCATGGCAAATATTACCATAATAAATGTATCATTATTTATAGATGGTTTGTTCTTGAACTATCTTGCTCTTGGTTTTTATGAAAAGGGAAAAGGAAGAGATTACAGGATTACAACCTCTATGTCCCTTCCAATAAATATACTTTGCAATATATTTATATAATAGCTGATGTTATATGTATTGGTTCTACAGAAACTTTTTGTTCCATGGATAGTTATGCAAATTCAAATGTTAATGCCAATGAGCCATTTAAATCAAGTCTTGTTGTGTTGGTTTTTTTAAAAAAAATGAATTTACTGCCTGTCTCTGAAATGGAGGGAAAAAACTAATGAGATCATTTTAAATGGATTTCTATTGGTACCAGCTTTGGCATTATAAAGTATAGCAAAGGATTTTTGTAAGGTTGTCCCCAATTCAGGTCTGAGCCTGATGCCAAAGCAGATCAGTTACACCAGACACGAGGTACAGGTTTTCTTTCCTTTTATTGAAGCACCCAAGAAAAGGGCTTCTGGCTAGAAAATGCCAAGGAACCTCGAACAATAAAATTAAGAAAGCTTTATACATTTCCACTAAAGCAGAAGGCGGGATAAGACAGGGTATATAAAACATATCATCTAATAAACATTTTAGTAATGATCTAACAATTGTCCTATTGGTCTCTACCCATCCCTATTCCTAAACCTTGGCTAAGTGAATGCTCCAGGAGTTATCTAATACACATTCTATTTGCTCCAGGCCATCCATATTCCTAATGTCTAGCTGAGGATGTCTAACACTTTGTTACTGTTATCCCTCCTCTAACCACCTAGAATTGATATAAGTGTTACACGTGCATATTCAATGTGAATAAACATTCTTTGTTCTTGCTAGACAGACTCCACATTTACAGGCATCCCAGTTTTCTTTCAAGTGCATGCCATAGCCTTGCTTCGTTTTAGCAGACAGCCCATCAGAGAAAAATAATACTTTTGAAAGTCTTGGCGTGTCTTGGAGGGAGCATATCTTGGAGGGGGGAGGGATAGTGATTGAAAAAGAGATGATTTTGAGGTGTTTGAGTCCTAAGAAGTTAATTATAATAGCTCAGTTGTTAAGGAAATGAAGGAAGACTTCTAGCTTTACTTTAGCCAGTGAACGACAATGATAGCATAAATATGAAATTATGTAGTTCTTGCAATAATTCTGTTAAATATTAATCATTTCACCCAAAGCCTTTTGAGGACCTTTTATATGGAACTCTGCTCTGATCAGCGATTGCTGTGCAAGTCCTTTCAAGAAATCTCACTGCCAGGAGGTTAAGAGAATTTTTCTGCTTAGACTCAAAATATTCTATTCTCTGCCTGGTATCTCACATAAAGAGAATTTCAGTTTCTTTGTTGGATTTCTTTTCTTTCTTTTTTTTCTATCTCACTTTTGTTTGTTCTGAAATAGCTAGACCTCAGTTATAACCAATGGCTCTTAAGGGGAGAATTTCAGATAAAGATTAGGTCAAGTTAATTGTGTCCTCTCTATTTCTCTCTGTGAGCATCCAACACTTAACAGATTACACATCTGGCCCCTTTGCACAACAATGTTGTTTGTAACAGTTACAAAGTCATCCATCCACACAGTGAATCAAATCTCCATGTTCCAGAATTGCAATCAAAGCTGTGCCTAGAGATATGGACCATGAAAAGGAAAATGTTTCAAAGAGATTCAACCTTAGCTGGTTTGCTATAAATTTGCCTGGGAACCTACTTTTGCAGTTTTGAAAGCTATGCTTTTACTGTGACTAGCACTGAAGTTTCTTTTCTGAATTAGTGTGGTTCTTCTTGAGCTCACCGATTACATATGACAATATTGCAGGCATGTACAAACAGGATAAGGCTTCAAATGTGATCCAACACAGTTTAAATGTATTTGTTTAAATACACAGATATACACATGCGTGCACATGTACACACATGCACACACATGTATACACACATACACAGAGAGAGTTAATATCTGTGTATAATATGGAAACATTTATCTTAGAAGTTTACTGGAAATTGAACTTTTGGAGTCATTCTCCATGTTTCTTAATACACTACAAATACAGTTCTCCAGCTGACACTCAGCTAACTATAGCTCTCCCTTAAGGCCTCTTTGTGACTTTGATTACTTGCATTCTGGTTAAAATAAATACTGTAGAGTTAATTCTTGATCCAGCTTACACTCTTGGATAGTTTAGTTTTATTAAATTTATACCCCGCCCTTCTCCCGGAGGACTCACATATGTTCCTTGGAAAAACAAATGGATCTTGATTCAGATTCCTGTGGGGTATCCCTATTAGTTATATTCTGTTATCCTCCAGATAAAGACATGGAGGTTCATTGGGCTAAATGTCAAAGTAAAGAAAACCACACCTTCCTATTATAAGCTTATTTGTGCCTCTTTTGCCTGGCAAAAATGCATTTTTACTGCCTTTCCTTCAATTATCATTAATAGTAGATATAACAAATTTGCTTACTAGTATAACTTATATATATATGATCACACACCAAGGCTGAAACTAGCACAAAGGTTACTAAATTTTCACTCATATTATATTTGGCATGTCAACTTTATTGAATCAGGCATTCTCATCTCTCACAAAGTGTGATAATAGACAATCTACTGCAAGACCTATATATTGAAATATCCAAGAAATTTGTGAAAGTTATAACTGTACTAATGCCTATTAAAGACTAGGGTCCTGCTGTATAACAACAGAAAAGTACTTAGATTTATATATTGCTCTCTGGTGTTTTACAACACTCTCTGAGTGGTTTACATTGTCAGCATATTGGCCGCAACAATCTGGGTCCTCATTTTACTGACTGCGGAAGGATAGAAGCAGGCCAGGATTGAACTCCAGACTATGGGGAGAGTTAGCCTGCAATGCTGAATTCTAACCACTGTGCCACCATAGCTGTTAATTAGCTAATTAAGTTTTTCTGTTTACTACTAAAGTCTTTGATAGTGTCAACTCTCTTTATTCTAATAATGTGTGTTGAAGTTTGCTAGCCTTGATAATTTCTAGTACTCTCTATTGAACTTCACTCATTTACAGAACACAACAATTGCATGTCAGCTATCAAACTCAGTTGCTTCCATATTCTTTGTCTTCCCAATTATTGTATACTTTTGACTTATTTTGAAATCTTTTTGGTCAATGGTCATTGACCTAATATTTGTTTTATAGATTATAGATATAGATATATAAATATCTTCATTGGAATAAAAGATTTTACTGTGTTGGCATTAAAGAGGCATATTTCTTATGCAGATCAGCATTTATTCATTGATTTAGAAAAAGGAAACATAGATATGTTTTAGTATTGAGCTTAAAAAAGCATTTGCTCATAAAATGTAGTCCTGGTTTACAAAGAATCCTTGACATTATTTTACAAATGATTTACAAGAGTTGACACTTGACAGATGTTGATGTTCTTTAGAAATATAAAGAATGACAAAACTAGGAAAGGGATAAAGGAAGTGGACATTATGCACTCTTATGTTTGTGAAGTGATTGACATAAAAAGGATGGAAAGCTATCCTTTAAATTTCCCTCTCTTTCCATTCTTAAATAAAAAACTTGTAATTTTTTTATTAGCTATCTATTCAGAAATTGGCCTGTGTACATAATTCTGTATCTTTATAGTTTTTCATCTTCAAAATTATAAGCTAATTAATTTTACAATATATGTACACAAAATGTGAGCATATTGAATATTAATTTAACTGAATAGTTTATGAATGATGAATAGTCATGTAAATTCTTTTTCTTTCTTTCTTGAGTAGTAAGAGTTTACTCAACCCAATCTGTAATTTTTGATAATTAACGTCAATGTATATAAAAACAGCAAAGTAATGCACTTATTCTATATGTTCAAATTCAACACTGAAGTTGAAAATTTGCATATTTGCTTATTGCTGTAGGCTTCCCAGTTCCTTCAATCAAGTGCTCATTTTAAAACAATTTATAAGTGCTCCCCAAGCATCTTTCTAACATAGCATTTGCTCTATCATGCACCATGCAATCAATAATTTTATGTTTGACTAGCACTGATATTTTTGCTTTGAAACAATTACAAGCTTGTCTTGCAATGTGTTTAAGATGTTGTGTTAATTATGGACATCAATAGAGTTAGAGATTGGAACACAATGTCCTTCTGTTGCCACCACAGCACCCCAATGAGAAAATTCTAATATATTTGGCATTGTCAATTAATGGGGAAATATATTTCAACAAAAGAAAATGGAGAATGCAAGCTACTTTAGTCTAGTTTGTGCCTCTAAAGAACAGCCAAATAATTGCAGTATAAAAGCACAGAGATCATGTACAGCAATTAGACTGAATAAAAATAAACTGTTACTGAAATACAAAACATACAATCAAAGTTGAAGACAGCTTAAACAATAAAAGAAAAATAAACTTGATATGAAGGATCTATTGTGCCAGTGGGAAAGGGTGCTAGATTTTATGTGGATTTGATGTTGATCCTTCATTTTCCCATAAAATAATCTACTGTACTGTAAACTTTACAATGCCTTGGTAAGGCCACACTTGGAATACTGCATCCAGTTTTGGTCACCACGATGTAAAAAAGATGCTGAGACTCTAGAAAGAGTACAGAGAAGAGCAACAAAGATGACTAGGGGACTGGAGGCTAAAACATATAAGGAACGGTTGCTGGAATTGGGTATGTCTAGTTTAACGAAGAGAAGGACGAGGGGGGACATGATAGCAGTGTTCCAATATCTCAGGGGCTGCCACAAAGAAGAGGGAGTCAAGCTATTCTCCAAAGCGCCTGAGGGCAGGACAAGAAGCAACAGATGGAAACTAATCAAGGAGAGAAGCAACCTAGAACTAAGGAGAAACTTCCTGACAGTTAGAACAAGTAACCAATAGAACAACCTGCCTCCAGAAGCGGTGAATGCTCCAACACTGGAAGTTTTTAAGAAGAAACTGGACAGCCATCTGTCCGAAATGGTGTAGGGTTTCCTGCTTGAGCAGGGGGTTGGACTCAATGACCTCCAAGGTCCCTTCCAACTTTATTATTATTATTATTATTATTATTATTATTATTATTATTATTATTATTATTATTATTATTATTATTATTATTATTATTATTATTATTAAACACCCTTCTATGGATGTTACCACAGAGAAATTCAGAGAACAAAGGTAGTAGTACTGAAGGATGGTATAATGATTTTTTTAATTTATTTCAATTT
The DNA here is from genome assembly GCF_001527695.2 of Protobothrops mucrosquamatus. NCBI lineage: Eukaryota > Metazoa > Chordata > Lepidosauria > Squamata > Viperidae > Protobothrops > Protobothrops mucrosquamatus. The sequence continues at coordinate 135,542 of NW_015386766.1, read as the reverse complement.
CAATGAGTCAGTTAGTTTAATTTGTATACTTAGGCATTCAATATTAAAATGATGAGGCACAAAATAAAATTTGGCCTGTAAATTTGCAATTTGCAATTTTTTTAACTCTATCGTGGGCAGATTTATTTTTTGAGGAGATGTTGCAGGATGAGTTCCCTGATAGAAAAATTGCATTAATCTGAAGTTGAACCCATTGAAACCCAAGAATGTAATACAAATAAAATAACTGAGGAAGTTATTAAATGTGACACTGTTTGGAAGTTTTTCAATAAATACTTTATTAAAGCTTTATTACAAGATTTTTCAGCTATCGTTGCTACAAGTGTTACTAGGGTCAAAAATATTTCACAATGTGATCTACCAAGCTACCCAATTATATTTAGCTTTGCTTTTGGTTATTGATGTGTAAATATTCATAAATAATAGTTGCAAAAGTTTTCTTTAAATGTAGTCATTATGACATGACTTTCAGCAATAGCTGCTGCTAGTCTCCCTTATTTCATAATCATAAAAAGACCTAGGTACGTTTTAATTAATCTGGTAATTTAAAATCTAGATATAATGGAGTTATGAGGCTCCCTTTAGATGGCCAGGTTATGAAGCACATAATTACATTTTCTCTCTTCCCAGCAGAATTATGCTTAACAGCTGTTTCTACCTTTCTGATGTATTAGAAGAAAAACAAAGAAAAATACTGCTTAGCAAATCTAATTATAAAATATATTCAATTTTGAATATCTGCTGTCTTGAATTTTACACTTGGTCATCCTATGATCAAACTCATGTTAAACAAATTTACATGTTTACTAAGGCATAAAAAAGAACTATTTTAGAAAATGCTACAATAAGGAAAAAAGAAGGGCTTCAATGAAATGAAAAGTTATGTAATAATAATAATAATAATAATAATAATAATAATAATAATAATAATAATAATAATAATAATAATAATAATAATAGTAGTAGTAAAGTTGGAAGGGACCTTGAAGGTCATCTAGTCCAACCCCCTGCTCAGGCAGGAAACCCTATACCATAAACCGAGTACTTACAGGTAATCCTTGACTTATTACCATAATTGAGCCAAAGTTTCTGTTGCTAAATGTTCTCACTGTCAGGAAATTTCTGCTTAGTTCTAGGTTGGTTCTCTCCTTGATTAGTTTCCATCCATTGCTTCTTGTCTTCCCTTTTTTGTGCTTTGGAAAATAGATTGATCCCCTCTTCTTTGTGGCAGTCTCTCAAATATTGGAACATAGCTATCATGTCACTCCTAATCCATTTTTTCATTACCAAATTCCTGCAACTATTCTTCATATGTTTTAGCCTCCAAGCCCTTTATCAAGTGCTCTTCTTTGCAGTTTTTCTAGAGTGTCAACATATTTTTATATTGTATATTTTAATATTATATATTTATATTAAACTGGATGCAGTGTTCCAAGTGTGATCTTACCAAGGCTTTATAAAGCGGTACTAACATTTCACATGATCTTAATTTTATCCCTCTGTTAATGCGACCTAGGATTGCATTGGCTTTATTTGGCAGCTGCAGCATACTGCTGGCTCATATTTAAGTGACTGTCCACTAGGACTCCAAGATCCTTCTCACAGTTACTTCTGTTGAGCCAAATTTCATCTAATCTAACAGGTACATCTAATCTGTATCTGTTGGTTTTTCTTGCCTAAGTGTAAAATCTTCCTTTTCTCCACAGTGAATTTCATTTTATTAGATAGGGCCAGGGCTTTTTTTCTCGGAGAAAAGGTGGCGGAACTCAAACCTGGCCACGCCCTCATCAAACCCTAGGACCGCCCCTTTAGAGAACAGGAATGCAAGTAAAATTTGGGAGGGGCTATTTCCGGTGTGGGAGGGGCTATTTCC
>NW_015386766.1:117936-133569 GCF_001527695.2 Protobothrops mucrosquamatus | reverse complement strand
CCAACCGGTCATAAGTTGAGGACTAAACCGGTCGTAAGTCGAGGACTAAACCGGTCATAAGTCGAGGACTAAACCAGTCGTAAGTCGAGGACTACCCAACTGGTCGTAAGTCGAGGACTTTCCCTGCCCGGGAGCGCTGCGCATGCGTGGTTCCCCCCCCTGCGCCGGCCGAGGCGTAGCTGGCAAGTGGCAGAGATGGAGCAGGCCAACCACCAGCTGGCCCAGCCCAAGGGAGGTAAGGCACCTGCCGGAAAAGGGGGAAAAAAATGGCAGACAAAAAAATGGCAGACAGCCTTGCTTGACGACCCCCGTGAAATGGTCGATCAACCCCAAATGGGGTCCCGACCCACAGGTTGAGAACCACTGATCTAAATAGTTTATAAAGATATTGAAGAGTTCTGAGCATTAAATAGAACCTTGTGGTACCCCACTGCTTACTTCCCTCCATGTAGTTCCATTAAGGACTTACATGTTGAGTGTGGTTTGTCAGCCAGTTACAAATACATCTGGTGGTGATATTATCTATCCCACATTTTTCTAGCTTACCAAGAAGTAGGTTGTGGTCTGCTTTGTCAAATGCCTTGTTGAAATCCAAGAAATCAAAATCAATTTTTCTGGTCCACTATTTTAGTCACTTTATCAAAGAATGAAATAAGATTTCTTTGGCATGATCTGTTTTTGACAAAATCATATTGGCTTCTGCCTACAACTGTGCTTGCTTTTAGGTGCCTGCAGATCAGTTGCTTGATTATCTTTTCCAGTATAGAGACTTATATACTGTTTCATAGTGCCTTACAGCCCTTTCTAAGTGGTTTACTTGTCAGTATACAGCCCCCAACAATCTGGGTCCTCATTTTACTGACCTTGGAAGGATGGAAGCTGAGTCAACCTTGAGCCGATCAGGATTGAACTCCCGAGTGTGGGCAGAGTCATCCTGCAATACTGCATTCTAATCTCTGTCCACTATGGCTCTGACACGAGTAGCTTCAACATGCCCTCCTTGGATCCATTTGTATCTGATTACTTTCACTCTGTCCTTAGTTTTTCTTTTGAAAGATAAATTATTGTTTAGTGATGTCAGGGAACCCTACTGCATCTTCCCAAGTATTGATGTCAGGCTGATTGGCCTGTAATTTCCTAGATCTGGTTCCCCCCCACTTTTTTGAAGGTGAAGTTTTCATGATTTGTTTTTTCCCTTTTAACATAGTATAAACCTTCAAATGAACACTCTTAGTAATAGAAGAATATTTTCCTTAACACAAATGAAAAGTGATACATCAGCCTATAGGTAACACACATTAACACCGATCTATTATGTTGCTATTCAGATATGTGAATGCAGGCAGTACTCAGGTTACAACCATTCATTTAGTGACCATTTGAAGTTACAGTGGCATTAAAAAACAAGTGAATTATGACCGGTTTACAACTGTTGCAGCATACCCAGTGTCAAATAATCAGACTACGGGCACTTGGCAATTGGCATGTATTTATGACAATTACACTATCATGTGTCATGTTACCTTTTGCAACCTTCCCAGGTGACAACTGCAATGTTAACAACTGTGCCAAAAAAATCTGATAAAATAGGGTGCAATTCATATCACAACTGTCTTGCTTAGCAACAGATACTTTGGCTTCAATTGTGATTGTAAATCGAGGATTATCTGTACTATATTTTCATTTTTAGAACATTTTGGAAAATAGCTCTGAAACAATTTTGGTAGATTCCAGTTAATTAAACCTGTACATTATTTTAAATATTTCCTTCAGGTTTGAATACTATGTGATGGACTAACCAAAATGTTTTTGTAACTTACTCCTAGTATCTTGAAGAAGTCTCCTTTTTGTATATTCAAGAATATATGAAGCTACTATTCTCAAGATGATCCTTTCTGGATATATATAGATTGCAACATGTTGGGATTGATTGGGATTATGTCTTCAGCACATCTAGATGTCGGAAAGGACTGTTATATTTTATAACAGCACCTTAAAATGATAAATATTTGACTCATCTGAAATAAGTGAGTTTTCCAAAAACATGTTTGGTTTGTGGATAAAAATCTTCTTAAATCATTTGCTTCACTATTCTGAAAGCTGGATGACAAGTGGCATACTGTACCAAAAGTGGCATGTATGAGTCACAGAGAGTATGAAGAACTAATTATGATATTTAGACTTTCAAGGCAGAAAAAAAAGAAATATATGATCAGAATTGTTTTTAATGTTTGTCAGAAATGTGTGGGATCTTGTTTAGAATGTTAAAGTGTATCTAAGAAAGGTGAATATCATGTATTTATTTATTTGAAACAGCAAATTTCAAACATCATTGGGAATTTGAAAGCAATTAAAACCCAGTTATTGGTTTATGCTTCCTCAGTATAGGAATAATACACAATATGTGTATTGTTTTGTTGTTGACTTTTTCCAGTATTTTTACATTTTTGGTACATCACAGAATTGTAAGCTGCTTAGTTTTGGTTGATGTTTGGATCAGTATATAAGCCTAATGAACAATAAAGAAATAAATAATAAATTTCAGAATAAAACAACAGCAGTAAAGAAAATGGGCTGTTCTGATATTGGAAGATAAGCTATTCCATACATGTATACTAAGTGATAGTGTAGTTTAGATCTGTACTATATTAATCTAGTAATGCTTCATACCTGGGCATTTTTTGTCGTGGGTACTACCAAGGAGATTGTTAGTGACATTCTGTCCTTGAGGCAGATGGATCTAAAACTTTCTGTGTTTACTTTATGTTTTGAAATGAGAGGGTGTTAGAGTGAAAATAACAACATTCTTCCCATATACCAAAACAAAGCAACACAAAAATGCTACTTTTTGGAGGGTTTCAGGGCAATTGTATCTAGAATTGATTCTAGCCTGTGACTTCTGAAAAGTGGATAGGGTCATGGCTCCTTAGCCAATTAGGAGAAAGGGTAGCAGACCATGGGGTAATAGCAATAGTACTTAGACTTATATAACTGTTTCATAGTGCTTTACAGCCTTCTCTAAGTGGTTTACAGCCCCCAACAATCTGGGTCCTCATTTTACTGACCTTGGAAGGATGGACACTGAGTCAACCTTGAGCCAATCAGGACTGAACTCCTGAGTGTGGGCAGAGTCATCCTGCAATACTGCATTCTAATCACTGTCCATGGCTCTGATACGAGTAGCTTCAACATGCCTGCCTTGGATCCATTTGTTTCTGATTACTTTCACTCTGTCCTTAGCCTTTCTTTTGAAAGATAAATTATTGTTTAGTGATGTCAGGGAGCCCTACTGGAACTGGATCACCTGTATCTGTTTTAAATTGGGATTCAGGAACAGGTGCATAACTGAGACAAATTTAAAAGCTCTGTTTACTTATTTCTGACCATAAAAGTATGCCCCAACACAATCAGATCAATTAATTAATCTATTAAACAAATGTATATGGTGGATAGCTGAAGCACAGATACAGAGCTGAAGTACATTGCTCATTGGAATCTACTCTCCAGCCAGCTTGCTAGATCTGCCCATATAGAAGCTTCAATTAGTCCAGGATGTAGTAATCTAATTATAGGCAGGGACCCCCAATATGAGCATGTGATACTACTCCTTCACTGGCTGTCAGCTTCCATGTATAGTTTAAAGTTCTGGGTTTGACTATTAAATCTTTATGTGACTTGTGTCAGCCCCACTATGTGGCCTGAATTTACTCTACAAGGAAGGTAAGATTAACTCCACATGGAAGGTAAGATTACTTTTATTGTGATTGGCATAATAATAGAATATTAAAAGTCTCATTGTGCTATACCTGTTCCTTTTTTAATACCTTGGAATTTAAAATGGTGTCTGCTGAGCCCCTTACAAATACTTTCTGCTTGTTTTGGATTATGTTTATTCCTTTTCACTTTGATAATGAAGCTGTCTATAGGTACTGCTCAACTTACAACCATTCATTTATTGAGCATTCAAAGTTATAATGGCACTGAGAAAAGTGACATGACTATTTTCTGCACTTACGGTTGTTGCAGCATCCTCATGGTCACATGATCAGAATTTGAGTGCCTGGCAACTATTGTATGATTCACTTATAACTGCAGTGATTTGCTTAACAATTGTGGCAAAAAATATCATAAAATGGACAAGCCCACTTAATAACAAATTCACTTAATAAACTCACTGTCTTGCTTAGTAATAGATTTTGTGCTCAATTGTGGTCATAAGTTGACCTGTATCTCTGACAATGTCATCTTCCTTACTCTCTGCAGCTTGGCACTGAGGTATCTCTAGGTTTGTTCTTCTGCTCAGTCTTGACTCATTCAGAATATTGTGACTGGTATAGTCACTTAATAATGACTTAATAATATTATTTCCCCAATAATTTAACCATGAAGGATAGAGGCCTTCAAATCCTCAAAATATTGTTTTAATTATGAACAATTCAGTGACTTCAATGACAATTTTCCTGGGTACTTCAGAAGTTTTATTTTAATGACAACTAATCCATAATCTTCATAAATTTTGTATGCATGCATGGGATATCTTATGAATTGAAAAAATATTAAAGAGCAAATATTATGTATTAATTTATTTATTAAACTTATATGCTGCACATTTCCCCATAAAGTGAGTCATATAAAATATTATGTTATATAACATAAATGGAAAATAAAATAAAAATAAACAAATAAATGGAAGAACTGGTTCATGATACAACATCACAGCCATCAATCAAGCAGAAGTTGACTACATTTATGTTTGATTCATAGCATACAATGTTGCAAGTATGAGGAATTCAATTTAATGGAAAATTTCTTCCAAGCAAGCGGGTATACACATCTATTCTGAGATAAACAACTTTAACTGTCCCTTTGCCTTCTAAGAGAATTTTCTTTACAAGAGAGGATTAGAGCGTTATTTACTGTAAGTTAAAATTTAGGGTTCCATGATAAGTAATTAGCTGTTACAATTTCACCTGTACCGCAATAAAGATAATATATGAAGTAAGATAGAGAATTTCTGGCTATTAAGGCTGGATCCCTATTTTTGTCTTAATAGAATGTAAGCAGTGTTAGTAAGTTAAGACCTTGCATTACTGAAAACTGTAATTTTCTAGAGAATCACACTAGGTTATGGATATGAGTTTCGTTTATTTCCATGTCTCTTTCCATTTTTCCCTTTCTTCTATTGTTTTACATACCTGAATAAATTCTGTATTAATATATCATACATTTATTACATACATTGAAAAATATGTTTGTATTTGTATTTATCATCTATATTTATCTTCAGCACATCTAGCTAGCCAGAGAATATTTAATACAACCATTCCTCTTTGATTAGCTTGGTAAAGAGTTTGTATATCCAAACACTGCTATCATTTCAACCCCTCCCAACCGCTAGAAATGGCTATAAAGAGTATTTGAGATAATTGTCTGCACCAGCAGAATTATAATAAACTGGTCAGAAATTGAACTGTACAAATTACCCTGGCATCTGGCTTCTTCATATGAATACTCTGCAATTCTTAATAGTACTAAAGATCACATATCAGGAGTAAAATGTTAATTGAATGGCTTGACCCTAAGCATTGATTAAGAACCAACAATATTAATCACTCACAGTATCATTTTATTTCTGCTTTCAATATATATAGTATTGAAACTGCAGTGTGAATCACTTTACACTATATATTGAAACTGTATGAGCAGAGTTGTCAAATATGCAGATGTGAGAGGAAAGATATATGCAGAGGAACAACAGTGTCCAGAGATGAAAGGATGTCCTAAAAGAAGATAGTTCCTCTCAATGAAAAAAACAGTAATCTAGCAAACTGTTAATATTCTTCTCATCGAGTAGTCATCTATATAGTTCTCCCCCATATGGCAAAGAATCCAGTGCTTATTTATGAGAACATACTATCATAAGCTTTAAGGACAGAAGGTGGATAAAGGATAAAGGTAGATGAACAAATCGTGTTCAATATGTTAATGTTGCACAAACAAGCAAGAAGGTGATTGAGGCATTATGATCAATGCTCTACCCTTTTGGAATATATGTTAATGTTGCATGCACATATAAGGAGATAGTATTTGATCACCATGCTATTACTGCCATTTTGTTTGTTTTGCCTCTCCCTACTCTACTCCTATTGCCACAACTGTGTGAAAGCACTTGCTTGGCCTTGGAGATAATGAGTCAACTCATGCCTTGCTTCCAAGTATAACAGTTAATTTCTGATGATTCACGGATGGGATGGAGTGGGGCTTTAAAGTAAGTCTTTGTTTTTCAGTAGAATAATATCTAATATTGACTATTTTGTTTGGCTAGTGCATCCTGATTGCACAGCTCCTGATTATTGGTATTTTTTGTGCTTGAACATTGGATTATATTATTCTATCCAAAGCCTGCTACTGTTGTTTTGGTGTCTTTCTTGTTTGGTTGTCTATCTTTGAACTGTTTCCTGCTGTTGTTCCCGTTATTTTAACTTAACATAATTTAACTTAACATAATTTTTCAAGGAACATATTTACTTAAATATGTAAACCGTCCTGGTGCAATGGTTAGAATGCAGTACTGCAGTACTTCTGCTGACTGCCAGTTGCCAGCAGTTCAGCAGTTCAATTCTAACTGGCTCAAAGTTGACTCAGCCTTCCATCCTTCCAAGGTCAGTAAAATGAAGACCCAGATTGTTGGGGGCAACATGCTGACTCTATAAACTTCTTAGAGAGGGCTGTAAAGCAGCATGAAGCTGTATATAAGTCTAAGTGCTATTGTTATTAAATGAGAAAGCTTACCTTCTCTCACTGGAAAATGATAAATATGTGCTTCATTGAAAAAGAAAATAAAAATCTAGAAAATATGAATATAATAGTGAGAAATGTATAGCCAATCAACAAGTCTCCAATTTAGGCAACATATGAACAGTCTCTTTTTTTTTCCTTCCAAAAGCTGTAACTATTAGACTTTTAATTACAATTTTAATTTTCTGTATGCAATAGAAACAGTTTAAGACAACTACAAAAGTGATTAATGAACCTGGGAAATAAATCAGATGATGGTTAAAATACTAATCTATATATATTGAAGAAAATCTGCAAACATGCCCTTCCATATTGCAGTTTCCTGGGAAACATTTTCTAGCATATTAAGTGCCTGATCATTTGTGAATTAATTATGAATTAATTTAGCTCCTTCATATTTTTTTTAAATCAGTTGAACAAAGTAGATCAGCTTCTAAAAACTGGAATTAAAGGAAGCACAGATAGTTTAAGATTTGGTTAAAATTACAGCTCTGAATTAACAATTTCCAAATTATTTTATTTTTATGCATGTAACTTTTTGAAAACAACTACAGGTGGTCCTCAACTTATAACCACAATTGACCCAAGATTTTATGTTGCTAAGTGAGACATTTATTAGGTGAGTTTTGACCTTTCTTGCCACATTTGTTAAGTGAATCACTGCAGTTGTTACATCAGTAACACAATTGTTAAGTTATTCTGGTTTTCCATTGACTTTGCTTGTCAGAAAGTCATGTGATCCCGGGATACTGCAATCTTCATAAATATGAGCCAGTCACCAGTGTCTGAATTTTTATCATGTGACCATGGGGATGTTGCAATGTGTTAAAAATGGTCATCAGTCACTAAATGAACTGTTGTAAGTCGTCAATTACCTGTATTGTTAAGAACTTCTGGTGAAGATCATGATGAACAAGACATCTCCGAAGACAACATTGCAGCAAGATGCTGGCCAAGCCTCTCTGAATAAGGGAGAAATTGTGAGATTACTTCTTGCATTCTGGGCAGTTGGTCCTCATGAGTACACTTCAGAAACTGAGGTAGTTCAATGCAACCAATATGCATACTTAATTGCCTCCAAAAGACTGCAGATAATCCAAATAAATCCAATATTGATAAAAATTATTTCTCTGGAGAAAGATATATAACCTTCTCTGTAACCAATTCATCATTAGTAATTTGGTAGAGAAATCATGTAACTTTGCTTAAATATTAAAATAAAAGATTTTTTTTCTTCATTGGAAGTAATTTAAAATCATGGAGTTGGAAGCAGCTCTTGGTCTAGACTTGTTCAGTGAAGAGTTTAAATTAAGCCATTCATACAAACACTGCATATTTCAGATTTTGCTTGAAGAAATCCTACAATATGAATCCATTTTTCTATGTCCTACATTCTGGGATAGAAGAGACAGGCTCTTAGTCTTCTATGTGGTGTTCTTTAACTATATTATCATATCTACTTTTTGTCTTTTATTGAGATTAATTGTGTATAGTTCATTCTTTGTTTCCAATTCTCCAATTATTTCTTGTTGATTTTCTTTGTATCTATTTCAGTTTGTCAGAATTCTTAATAGTGCTTCAAAATTGCCTTTTTGATTACCGTATCACAAATATTACATATACAAAGCCTTATAATCAACTAAAATTTTGTATGTATGGACTATTAACAAAATTTATGTATAAAGTAGATAACCCAAGTAATAAAAAGTTATTGGTTATAAATTACCTTTATAGAAAGTATTCTATGAATCTGAATTGAATTAATAAAAATGTGACTATACAAAAAGAAAATTAAACCTCTTTTTGGTTAACAGAGCAAATTTGCTAAATATGAACATTCTAAAGTTTTTAAGTGAAAAGCAGTAACCGCCACCTTCTTTTTTCACTTTTTAAAGTGATTTCTTTGGGGAAATTTATAGAAACAAAGACATCTCCTAATAGGACAATATAAAATTTTGAATAAATGTTAGTCAGATCACACCCTTTGCAAAATGTAATAATTTTATTAGTAAGTATTAATTATCTTTGTTTCTGTATAAATTCTGTAGAACTGATTCTGGTCTCAGTTTGTATTGTACTTAGACCAGGGGTGTCAAACTGCCAGCCCGCGGGCCGGTTTCATCATACCGGAGCCGCGCCCACCCCATTGCCGGCAATGGCGAAAAAGCTCCGATATGTTGCACGACGTCACGTAACGTCGCGAGTTTGACATGTCTGACTTAGACAGATTATTTTTTTCATCAAATCTTTTCAGTTTGTGTTTTCTGAGATAAAATGTTGCAGCTGGGATATAGGTATGCAATAAAAATATATATTTCTAAATAAGAGTAAGTTTAATTAGGACTGTACTAATAAAATATGTAAAACAGCAGTCTGCTAGCTACTGGAGGAAATAATAGAAAATTGATAATATAAAGATTAAAGTTGAAAATATGGTAATTTAATGACTTCTGAAACTGAGGGGGATGAGTCCCTTATGTATTCTGAAATGTCTGATATTTTATTTCTTACATATTACGGTATTTTTTTACAATACCCAATGACAGGATATGTTAGAAAAACCTCTGCTATTCAAAATCTCACTCTGAATTTGTATATAATGAGAAAACAGGATCAGAAATCTATGAATAAATAACATATATTTCCTATAACAAGAATAGCATGCTTTTAGGTAAAAATGGTACAATGCATACATGCACCATCATCTTAGAAAATCCATTCTCTTCCTACCATTTTATTTAATTGCATATCCCAGTTTTCAGCCGTGAAATCTCTCAGCCTCTATAGCTATGTCTTGCCTAAAGGTTTTTAATCCAGAGAAATTAAGTTAATAGCGGAAGAAATGAACAAAACATACAAACCTGAGCACTGTTTTCCACTATTACAAAGTATTCATAATGATGACCTTGAATGAAAGTGGTGGTGCTTTCGGCAGATCTCGTAGCTCCACTTATCTTCTTTACTGCCATTTGCTCAGGCTTCTTGCAAGCAGTTCAATAGTCCTTTTCCATCCTATTTTCCACATTCTTAGCAAAGGTCACTAAAGAGAACATGTCTAATGTATGTTAAGATAAATATGTGATCTTCCACAGAGTGAATTCTTAATGTGCAGGATTTGTAGCTATGAAGGCTGTGCAGTATACACAGTGATGGCATAATATAATATTGTCAGCCCTTCCAGGTAAACCAGACAGAAAACACAAAAAAACTCTGCCAGATGAGCTAATTATTCTTTATTGTAAGGCTGCATCAATAGAATTTTGCAAATCTGAAAGTACAGATCTCCTGCTGTCACTTTTAACAGGCTCTCAGTTAGTACAGGTCATTCTCACTTCTGATCTGATTATTTCCTAGGCCACAACTCTTCCCCTCATTCCTGTAAATCTTTCTTACATAATCTTAAATGAGTGAAGCATTATTCTGAAGTATCTCCTTGAAACATTAAGGCAGCAGAGTCTTCATGAAGGTTTAGAACAATTATTTTAAGGGGATTTGGTGTGGTCTGCATATACATAACATAAACAATAATAACACATTTTGTTTGTTTTTCTTTGAGATGGCATCCTCATTACATACTGTAAGCTTATTGAAGGTATACATGTCATGTAACTTTTATAAAACACAAGTTATTCTATTGTAACAAGCTTGTTCACTTCTGATAGTCACTGCTTTGTTTAGTTAATATCATTCTTATGGTATTTTTTATCTGCAAGGAATAGTCATTTTATGTGGACAGTTTGCAGTATATATGCTCTTACTATCTACTGATTGTAAATGGAATAATTAATTTTGCAAACCTGGGGTGGAAAACATCTGATTATTGACAAAGTTTTTGATATGATTTTTTTACTGTCACTTAGAATATTCAATATAGGCCTACAATTTTCAAGAAATTCTCAAGTGAGATGAAGTGATTTACAGAAGAATATCACTAATAGTATATGTTTTCAATATATGGAATAAACTTCACACAATCACAGACAAAAATAACATGCTGGAAATGTTTTGCAATAATGTGCTAATGTAAAATAAAATTAATATTATTGAAATATGCATTCCTGAAATAAAAAAAAAATACTTCTTAAGTTGATTACAACATTTTCATTGTTTATAGTAGATTCCTCTGAAACTACACTATATAATTTGATGGTATAATTATAATTACATTATAATTTACAAATCCTTAATTCTTTCCATCATTATCTAATACATCATCTCTGATAATAAAGATAATACATATAAAGATAATATATATAAAAAATAAGATAATACTGGATGAATATAAAACCAACAAAAAAATAACACACACAAACACACACATATATAGATTAGATATAGAATAGATATTATATATATATTGTTATATATTAAAAGGGGAGTTAAAAACCCCCCAGAAACCAATACAATATAAAAAAGAAACACAAAGTTGAAGATGAAAATGATCACAGCTGAGTTAAGCTTTCCAACTAAAGCAACCCAATTGCCACCATAGTAGATCAGATATGTCATATTTTACTTTTCACCATCATGTTGTTAAAAAGAAGATGGCAAAAAAATGGAGTATTATATCTGTGTTGCAAAGATTCAGATGGCAGTAATCTAATAGAATCTAATTCTTTGCTGCATCTGGTATTTGTCTGAATTTCTGCAGCCCTGATATGGTGAATCTAATAATAAATTACTTGAAAAGCAATAATATAATAATAATGAATGTAAAGAATGCATCTTGTTAATCTAATGCACGTATTAGTTGATAATACTGCATAATTCCAGACTACATCATTTTAATTTATTAAATGGTTTATTTTATTTAAAGCCCGAGTTTAGTGAAGCTGAATTATTTCTCAACTCATATTGCACCCATTCCTGATTTGCTTTTAAAAAAATTCCATAGTCCAAGTTCATAACAGCAACTGCTTTTTTATTTTTTGTAATCTTCTTTTTAACAGCATAATGGTGAAAAGTAAAATATGACATACCTGATCTGCTATGGTGGCAATTGGGTTGCTTTAGTTTGAAAGCCTAACTCAGCTGTGATCATTTTCATCTTCATATTTCTGTTTCCCAGGATCCTAGAGAACATTTTTATATTGTATTGGTTTCTGGGGGTTTTATTTCACTCCCTTTTTAATTTGTTTATTGCTATTTTTGTTAAAAATCTATCATGTAAATTATCACCACTATATTCTCATTCTCTTTAAAGCTTGCTAATTATGACTAAAGTTTATTTTACTTACTTACAAGCCTTACGGATGGAAACAGGAATGCTAACTACATCTGAATGGACTTTAAAGAAATTACATATTGTATTGCAGTATTATAAGTCTAAAATAATTAACATTTAAATATTATGGTATCTCTATTTTACTGAATATTTTTAATTATTGATCTTCAAATAACTATTGCAGAGAATCTGGGAATTATTTTATTACATTAAAGAAAATCATTTTCCACTTATTTTTCCTGAGGGCCATTGTTATTAAAAACATTCTTTTTCGAGGGGGAGAAATATAAAAACATTTAATCCATGGTAAGAGGTGTACTGAACATCACAGGTTATTCATATTACAAAGGTAATCATTTAGTGATTTATAGCATTGCCTAAGATCATCCAACTATCATTCTGACAAAATAAAACAGTAATAAAGACAAGCATTATATCATGTCAATAATTCATTGATGCTATGATTGCATTTTAATCCAGTAATGAGAAAATGGCCATAGATAAATAAGAATGGGTAACCAATCAAGCTTTAGACCAAAATATTCCAGATTCCCATTGTGGATAGCCAAATTATATCAATAAGTTTTAATGTCAGTACACTCTCCTTTGTCCTGGATATGGTATCATTGCATAGTGCATGAAAGGGCTAGGCCTTTGGATGAAAACATGCAGACTGATGGGTAAACCAACAAAACAGGCAGCAGGGAAGCAGTTACTAAACTCTGATTCTGAGATCTTATATTTGCTAAAGTATAAGTTGTGCTAAAATTATATCATGAAGTTATATCATGAAGGTGATGAAGTCAGAATACACTAAGAAAAATGCAATATGTTAATGGTACTTTACATGTACAGTATCTGATGCTTTGGATTCATTTAAAGTTTTAGCAGAAGCCAAGTCTAATTCGTACAGTTTAAAAGAGCAACTGCCTTTTACCTTTGTACACCAGTTCAATAAATGTGAATTTCTTTTTAAGGCCATAAAATGTGATGTTTTCATTATCATCTTTTCCTCACAATTACCTGGTAACACCTGCATTGTTAGAAGTTTGATTGTTTGTTTAATCAAGCTCTGTAGCCTGTAAGAAGAAAGTGGTAAGCCAGACTAAATGGAGTGAGATATGCATCAAATGGAGAGGATTGCTTAAATATGTGGAATTATGTTAATTTTAGTGAATGTTCACATTTTGCACATGCTAATTAGTTCTATTTATTTATTGTAGAATATAGAGTAGATAGTCAAAGCACAGCTGACTTTCAAGAATAAAACCAAAAAATTAAACATGAATAGATTAATATTTGGAACTTATTGGTATATTAAATATTAACAACATCATTAGATCTTTCAGGACTTTCACTATTCAAGACAGAACTGTGGGTGTGTTAACATCAAATATTGAATCATAAACTAGCAATCATATTTTACCCAAGTAGAAATGTACATGTACTTAGTTTTAAGTCAGTGGGTGATGTATACTCAGAATATGTGTAAATTAAATGGCTTAAATTAATCCGGAAGAAGTGTATCATGTGAACAGAGAAAATGAAAAGCAGGATAATTATTGGTAGCAAGTTTAGTACTGTTAGAGGTGGTTTCACAAATATCATATGAAAGGTCCTATTGGTCTTTATAATCAGTACCATGGAGAGCACCCTTACAATACAATGGTTCAGCACTGATTTGGAGCAATCTAATTAGGACAGTGTTTCTCAACCTTGACAATTTTAAGGCATGTGGACTTCAACTCCCAGAATTCCACAGCCAGCATTGCTGGCTGTGGAATTCTGGGAGTTGAAGTCCACATGCCTTAAAATTGTCAAGGTTGAGAAACACTGAATTAGGATTTCCTCCTTAAACTCTGAGCCAAGCTTCTAAAATTCTAGGTTTCTTTTATTTAAACATTGTTGTCTTTAAGAAGATGAAGGTCTGGAGAGTGATAGTAGTGGCAGATTTCCACAGGATGATATTGATCATATTACAAATGTGAACTATCAGTTTCCTAGGGTTAAACCATAGATAGTGAGTTCCTGGTTGGACATTGTTTTAACAGAATAACAAAATAACAAAATTGGAAGGGACCTTGGAGGTCTGCTCAAGCAAGAGATCCTATGCCATTTCAGACATGTGGTTGTCCAATCTTTTCTTAAAAACCTTCATCCACAACTTCTGAAGGCAAGCCATTCCACTGATTAATTATTCTGTCAGGAAATTTTCTTTCTTTTTCTTTTTCATTTCATTTTGTTTTCCTTTTCTTCTTTATGTTTCTATATCATGAATTCAGTTTCCAGGGGTCTTGATTATGAATATGATAAAAGTTGTTCATTTAGCTTTCTAAAAGTAAATTATGAAGTTACTAAATGACAAATAAGTATTTTTTTTCTGAAGCTCAGCCTCTGGAAAACTTCAACTAAAGGATTCAGAAAATTGCTGGACAGTTAATGTAATTAAAGATAACACAATAAAACATAAACTTTTCTGAGTCAACTTCTCTCATTATTGATTTTAAGAAATTTTCACAAGCAAGTAAAAGTGATTTGTTAGGCATTGTACTTTTTGGCTTTAAAGATTGTCCATGAAGCTTTGTTCAAACGTTATAAATGCAGAAACTCAACTTGACTTCATTGTGAATGTCTATGATAAACAAGCTTTCCCAGAAACTAGGTCCATGTTGGATTCTACAATTGCAAGACCCCATGTTATTACCAAATTGAATTGAATCTCTAAGGCAAGTATAGTTAAAAGCTTCTCTGTTGTAAACATTTGTACTATCTGCATAAAAAATATGTCACTGAAACAATTTTGACAAGATAACAAGGGATATGCAGCTCATTCATGTGTTCAGTGCTCTCATTAATGTTGTCTGAATAGGAATAATGTCTCTTATCATATTTGCCATAGTTGTGACAGATATGTTCGAAAGCAATCTACGTACAATACTTCAACAGTACTCCAGGAAAGGAGAATGCATATTCACAGGCTTTCCCAATGTGAAAGAGAACATGGGGT
Organism: Protobothrops mucrosquamatus; assembly: GCF_001527695.2. Lineage (NCBI taxonomy): Eukaryota > Metazoa > Chordata > Lepidosauria > Squamata > Viperidae > Protobothrops > Protobothrops mucrosquamatus. The sequence goes on along the minus strand of NW_015386766.1, from coordinate 118,540 downwards.
GCTGGCCATACCACTCTTTTATGATCCCAGCTAATACCTGTAAATGTAAACCTGCGAGTAATTGGTCATCTCCCCTTGAAATTAATACATATATTATGAGATGTTTCAAATGCTATATGACAGAAAATTGTACATTTTGTGAAACTTGGATTTCCCCTCACTTCCTAGCATCAGGAAGATTTGTTCAACCACAGCAGCATCAATGACTATTCTTTGGCTCTCAAATTATTTTGGTCAGTAGACAAAGTAGAGATAGAGGTACAGTACTTTTATCTCTGTACATTTTTGAATATTTCTCTTTGACTATGTATGCTACAGCATAAAAGAAAATGTTGCTGACTGACCAATATTTGGAGTATGTACTTAATTTGATTTGCCTTTCTTACTTTCACACTATTTCTCCCATTGCATATACAGGTGAAACTCGAAAAATTAGAATATCGTGCAAAAGTTCATTTATTTCAGTAATGCAACTTAAAAGGTGAACCTAATATATGAGATAGACTCATTACATGCAAAGCAAGATAGTTCAAGCCGTGATGTGTCATAACTGTGATGATTATGGCTTACAGCTCATGAAAACCCCAAATCCACAATCTCAGAA